>NC_081143.1:24315585-24615585 GCF_958295425.1 Solea solea
CATCACCACACAGGACGCTTCCGAAGACTCTGTGAACTTTCACCTTTGGTGATGAGGATGAGAGACGCGGGGAAGCAGATGAGAGAGCAGGAAAGAGCAATAGGAAGACACGGTGGATTACTACAGGACATAACAAAATCACTTTGGTTCTCAGGAAATACAATAGGTGTTTGGATTTCAGAGTTATTGGGCAGCAGTGTACATGTTACGCCGGAATAAATGACATGTAGATTATCATTATTATTAAAAAAAAAACAAAAAAAAAAAACCCAAAACCAAAATATAACAATAAAATAAGTAGGTTTTTTGAAACCTTCCATTTTTCCAAATGTAATATTACATTTAATTTATGTATAATAGTTTTATTTGTACGAGATAGTAGATTTTCCAAATGAAATGTACAATAACATAAAGTAATATACTATCATATGCTCATGTATTTTTAGTAACATAACTTGACGTCAACTGATATGATTTTTTTTGATGGTATGGATACAAAAATCACATTTTTAAGAACAATATGTGTACATTTACAAACTGAATTAAATAACTCATCACGTAAAAAAAGTGGCTACACAAACCTTTGTTGCTTTGTATCCTTACCTAAACTAACTGGCATCACGTCACATTCTTTTATTGACCAAAATGTAACGTGACGTAACATGAATGTTATGGTGACTTTTAATTATACATAAAAAAAAACAAGAACAGCGACAGCAAATGATTGTGTTGTAAGTATTTATAAACTCTGTATCTGTGCCTTGTTTTGTTGTAAACATGTAACACTTCATATTAGGGGACGATGGGGGGTCATGACAATTTCAATTATAATGTCATCTTAATTATCAGGTTGAGCTGTGATATGAGCACCGCGACAGATGATTTTGTTTGTTTGTTTGTTTATTTATTTGGTGTCGTATGTTCTGTGTTGCAAATGAAATAGTCCAAGTGTATTAATTAATATGAGAAAAGATCCAATATATAACCATTTTAGATTAATTAACTAAAACATTGAGAACGTTAAAATGATAAAATAATGATCTATTATCTATTATCACAAAAAACACCAGGAAAAGACTTTTTTGTTTAGGAAACCTAATTTAATTCATGTGTTCAGGAGCCATTTTGAGTGAGAGCCAGTGACTTATTGCTCACCAGGTGAAAACATCTGATTATGTCCTCAGAGGGACACTAAAGAGCAGCTGTTTCTTTTCTCTTTCTCTTTCACCATTCACCTCCACCACCAACCAATCTGTCATACACTCCTCTCCTCTCTCCTCTCTCCTCTCTCCTCTCTCCTCTCCTCTCCTCTCCTCTCCTCCTTTCCTCTGTCTCTGTTTGTGCGTGTACATCTGCTGCGTTAGCCGTGCATGTGGTCTCACGTTTGGGAACCCTGGGGGTCAGAGGTCAGATAAATAGTTGTTGGGAGGCCCTCGTCCCAGGAGAGACGCACCGAGAGAGAGAGAGAGAGGGAGAGAATGAGCTTGTTATTAGATGAGAAACATGAAGCTGGATGTGAAATTAGCATCGTGACAGCGAGACTCTGCATTAACATCCTGCAGATTTAAGGCAGATTTTGGCTCAAACTGAGAAATCAAAGGTGTTGTAAATAAACCCTGCTGTGGTTAAAGCTCCTATAAGTGTGGTGTAATTTTCTGTGCGATAAATGAAACACGATGTGTCTAGCTCTCGGCACATTGGTATCGCTTGGATACGTTGAGGTGCGACATCACTTAGACTGTAAAAATGAGACTTCCCACATCATCTGGAAACTCCGCGATTCATTCACCTGACTGTCCCGTGCCGCTAAAGTGATCTGCATTTTCTGCACATGAAAACGATGGCCTCACTTCACACGCGAGCGACATCAGACCGCGGCCGCGATCCCACTCCCAGAATCCACGTGAAAATAGAAGAGAGGGAGAAGAGGAGGAGGAGGAGGAGGGTTAGAGAAGATCCTGAGAGGAGGATGGAAGGAAAGAAAGGCGGGCGATGGGTGGAAGGATAAAAGATGGATTAAGGTTGTGTTTCAGATTGGCACGAGCTGTTTGTATGTGTGGTACGGTTCTGTTTAA
Organism: Solea solea; assembly: GCF_958295425.1. NCBI lineage: Eukaryota > Metazoa > Chordata > Actinopteri > Pleuronectiformes > Soleidae > Solea > Solea solea. The sequence continues at coordinate 24,317,661 of NC_081143.1, forward strand.
TGTGTGTGTTTAGTTGGAACAGTAAGCTGAGAGATGAGGCACTTTATTTGTAAGAGTGTTTTTCCTGCTGCCTGCCATTCCCCATGTGTCACAGAGAAAAAAAGCCTTCTTACCCAATGTACTTATCTGTGTGTGTGTCTGTGTGTGTGTGTGTGTGTGTGTGTGTGCGTGCAGGGCATACAAACCTCCTTATGTGTGATAATGACAGCTGTAATGCCTGTTTGATATCTACTCAGCACTGGGACTTCAGATGTATGTTTATATCTGTTTGTGCATGAGGGTGTGTGTGTGTGTGCGTGTGTGTGTGTGTGTGTGTGTGTGTACATGTTAATGAAACATGCATGTGGGATAGACGTACATTAAAAGCTCTTTGTGAGAACACAGGGACGTATCAGAGAGGGATAATCTGGAGCGTGTGTGTGATGAATGGTCTCTGACAGGTGTTGTGGATGAGATCTCCAATTATCACGAGTTGATACCCTTTTTTTTCGTCTTCACACATAAGCAAACAAACACACACACACACCTCAGTGTGGAGGAAAGATTTAGTGAGACAGAGAATTCCAATGAAGAAATCTGATAGATAGATAGAATCAGTGTTCCCAAAATTGTTGTGTTGTGTTGTTATAGCCTATTTTCATTGATACATACATTTGTGCTTTATCAGTCCCACAGGGATTTCCCTTTTCTGCATTTAACCCGTTTATTCCTCTACTAGAAAACTTTCTTGACTTAGGAGCAGCAGTAGGTCCAGCAGGAGCTACAGGGGTTGGTACCAGCAACCCTATAATTGCAAGCCCACTTTCCCTATTGAAACATTTGCAGTTTTACATGATCCTTGCTGTAGTTGTTTTTTTTTTTGCAGCATTTCTGAAAGAATTTATGTCTAAAAACCTGGGCCTGAAATGAGCTTCCCCTGTTTCAAAGACCAGCAACTGTCACTGGAGTGTACATGAGTGGAACATCTGGGACATCTGGTTAATCATGAGCTAATGATTAGCTCATCATAAGTTAAACTATTATTATTTAACTATAAGGCAATGGCTAACCAACTCACTTTTGTTTTTTAAGTATGAAGCATTTACTGAATAAAGATCTGCAAAAAAACAAAGCAAAAAAAAAAACACTCTTCAGGAAGTGAAAGAGAAAAAGTGTGAAGATGCCCTAAAGGATTAGTTGATGATTGGGTTAGTTAACCATTCGTACAGTGTGTTAATTAGTTAACCGTGTATACAGTGTGTTAGTTAGTTAACCGTGTATACAGTGTGTTAGATAGTTAACCGTGTATACAGTGTGTTAGGTAGTTAACCGTGTATACAGTGTGTTAGGTAGTTAACCGTGTATACAGTGTGTTAGATAGTTACGTTTTCTAAAGGTTCCCACAATGTTTCCCTAACGTTACCTTTATACAACCTTCTTTGAACCTTCACAGAACCTTTAGAGAACCTTTTTTTTTGGTTCCCAGTACGTTCACATAACCACTTTTGTGTTCATTCTTCATTATGGATAACTAATATTATTTTAAGCTGTGCACATTAGCAGACAGAACTTGCAGTCTTATGAATGAATGAATATGCAGACATGATAAAAAAAATAAAAAGTTTTATTTTCAATGAACCAAAATATATACAAAAGTGCGTATGAAAAAAAAGCACTTGTTATATACTTATTATTAACACACTCATGAGACCATCATCCAGTGTAAAGTTTAATGGCTTTTGTGTTGCAGCTCATCAACAAACACGACTCATCATTTAAAGATGTTGACACTTTGCATTTCTATATGTTTGATCTAATAATTAGGTTTAAGTATTTTTTAATACGCTGCAAATATTAGCTTCTGTTTATGTATAATTACTTTTAGTCCAGTGAGGCCTAATTCATTCATTCATATGCCATGTTTTTCCATTCTGACCATGACTGAGTTTAATGTCATTGTCAAAAGATTTTCATCATTAGTCATGATGGACCTGAGCGTGTACTGGTGAACACAGACAGTTTCATCTTCCTCCTGTAAAAAAAACAAACGTCCTGTCATCGTGAAGCTCTTTTCCTGTCTCCCTCTCTTTTGATTGATCTGTATCTGTGTCTTTGTGTTTGTGTCTCAGGTCTCAGCACAATGACATCATCTACTGGAGACGCTGAAAGATGACTGACACTATCCTCTGCCTGTCAGTCATCATCACCGCCCCGCAAGTAGAGCCACGTGTCTCTGTAGTTATGACTGACAGACAGACAGACAGACACGTGTGTGTGTGTGTGTGTGTGTTCTTGGATGTGTCTCTTTGTGAGGACAAAACATATAAACCTCATGGAGTGAGGACATTTGGTCTGGTCCTCACAACTCACAAGGGCTTTTGGGGGGTGAAGACCTGGTTTGAGATTTTGGGTTAGGCATTTAGGTCATGTTAGGCATAAGGGGCTTGGTCAGGGGTCTGCAACCTGTGGCTTGTCAGCCCTTCTGTAGTGGCTCCTTGTAGCTTTGAATAAGTTTATTTTTTATTTAATTTTCTCTTAGAAATCTTTGGATCCACATATTTACTGTTTATGCTGGGCAGGTTCTCTCAAGCATGAACTACGTACAATTTCAAAGTGGACTACTTTCAATTTCATTCATTTCCACAAATAATCGAAGAACTAGATCTATATATGTATATATATATACATATGTATATATAAATATAAATATGTATATATATATACACATATGTATATATATATATATATATATATATATATACACACATATATATATATATATATATATCATATATATATATATCAGTACACTGCCACAGTATTTCCAAAAAAAACACAAAGGTTTGATAATATTATCCAAAAATGTACTGCTCCTCTGGGAAATGCCAAATTAAAATATGTTCCTCGCTCCCTGCAGGGAGAAATGATGCAGGAGCACATAACTCAGCAATAAAATCCAGCTGCAGGCACGGCCGAGACTCATGACCTTCCCAACAGACGCAGTCACAGAGAAACTCCTCGTGCTTGTTCTGAATGAAAGAAACAACATTTATTGAGTTGTGTGTCGGCACTGGCTCAGTTGGAATGCTTCCCTTTGCAGAAACATGTGTTTTTGCATTTGTGTTTGTGTCCCTGCTGTTATTGTTTACCTCCAGATTTAACAGAATGCACACAGCCAACTTTTTCCTAGTATTTTGTAATAAAGGAGCATTTCTCCAATTTTTTGTTAATACCAAATATGTGTACATACATATATATATGTATATGACGATCACTTTATTTGTGAGCTTAGAATATGAATACTCACTTAAAAGAAAGGAATATGCAGTAAAACCTCCAGACTAACAGTATATAAATACACATACGGAGTAAAAAAGAATTGTTATGTGATTTTTAAAACACTCACTTGCTTTTTAAACTCTATTTAACAACAGTTGTACAAACTGTAGTGACAAATCTCTATCTGTCACTAAATGGATGTGCAGGCGAACTTAATCTTTGGGTTGAATTCGCCGTTTATTGATCCTTTACTACAAACTGGAGAAACTGGCTCTGCAAGTATTATGTGAACTCTGCAGGGCATGTTTTTACTGCTGTGCAACTGGCACGGGGGAGGCAATCGAGAGCAAATCCTCCATTATGGTACTTAAAAGTGACTTTAAACGTGGCATGTTTTTTGGTGACAGAGGAGAAAAATATCCAGGCTGGTTAGAAATGATACAAGAGCATGAGCCAACCTTTACAGTAGCTGCAGAACACACTGCCACTGTATCAGGTGTCCTGTGTACCTAATAAAGTGACTGCATGTGGACAGAGACACTGTTGGAAACAGATGGATATCAATTTACATGTAAAGGCAGAGTAAATCATTTTACAGCTTGTGCCTTTTTACAAAAGCATTATCAAATAAATGTAAGTTCAATTTTAAACGTGTAATATTTGGATATTTTTTGAGTTTTTTTTTTCCTTCTCAGATAATAAATCTTTAGACCATTTTGTTGACATAAAAGAGTCACCGCGGCGATGCAGCGACAGACTGAAAATAACTGAATGGGGCCTTTGAAACCGCAAGATGGAATTTTCTTGTGTGTGTTCTTCATTCCCGCTCGTGTGTTTGTACAGTGCTGCGTGTTTTTACAGACGTGTGCGTGCGTATGTCGCGTGTGGGCCTGTGTGTGTGTGTGCGTGTGTGTGTGTGTGTGTGTGTTACGGCTGGACGGTCGTCACTGGTTCATGACCTGGCCGTGATCCACGCTGGTGCGTACAGTGTGTTTACACACGGTACAGTAGTGTGCTGTGTGTCTGAGTGTGACTGCATGCACTCTGGTGTAAATGTGTGTGTACATTTTCACTGCACTCACTATGTTTTTTCAAGGAGAGGTCATCTGAGAGTTCAGAGCCCCCGGTTCAGAGCTCCACTGCTGGGGTGGTCAGGGGCTCCCGTCGGGCCTGTGGCTCCACGTCTGACCCAGAGAACGTTCCAGATCTGTGAAGATGCACCAGCCATGGATGGTGTGTGTGTGTGTGTGTGTTTGTGTGTGTATCTCTGTGATTAGCCTGACAATCTGCTTATTGATGTTCTGGTTAATGATGTTCTCAGAATGACAAAGACAGAAAGACAGATGAAGAGGAGGAGGAGGAGGAAGGTTCATGACACATCGGGTGAGAGAACACTCAAACATGGTCTTTATTTGTCTTTATTTAAGAATTAACTTAATCATGTCTGTCTTTACTGTCAAATAAATGTGTAAACACCGATCAAAACTATAGTTCATTCAAATACCATTGGTGCGAATTTATCTCAGAGTCGGCATTCAATCCAAAATGGTGGCCTTCCTGTTGGGTTTGGATCATGGTCATAATGTCATTTTTTCTTCATCCCGACCTTCAAAACATGTGTACTGATTTTCGTGCATGTACAATAATCTTTGGACAGTGGGCGGCGCACTTATTGGCCCCTCCCACATCCAATTTTTGAGGCTGAAAAAGGCTGATTCATTTGATGGAATAATAAGAATAAGAATAATAATTCCTTCAGTTTCAATAGTTCCTAAAGACATGTGCTGTTAATGTTGGACAAATGAATATGTTATGTAGTCACTTGGAGTCAATACTGGAATAATATCAAAGCAGTAATCGCAACTTTCCATCATGTGTCAAAAAAAAGGAAAGATTTTAATTGTACAAATACCTTTTTTTTTTTGCGAGTGTTGTTTGACTAAATATGTTTTAGAGCGACAATTAATTAGTTTCCCCAAGTTGATCAGCAAATAATCAAATGAACAGCTATTTTGACAGTCATTTATTTTAGTAACTGTTCAAACAAAAAAAACACTCAAAACAAATGAAGTGATTTTTTTTTCTGCTTATGTGTCACACTTACAACACTTTTACACATTAACACTTTTACTTTATTATTTTACACTTGTTTTCTGATATTTTATAGATGAAACGAGAGGAGATCTTCGCTATTCACATAAATCATTTATTAAATAATTGTAGACATGTACATTGTCTCGTTGGTAGGCAGTTACATAATTTCCATTAAGTGTAGGACATTAAAGGGATAGTTCAGGTGTTAATCAAAGTGCTAAAAGGACATGATGACAGGTGAATGAATGATGAGGACAGGTGAATGAATGATGAGGACAGGTGAATGATTAGGACAGGTGAACGTTGTGGACAGGTGAACGATGAGGACAAGGTGAATGAATGATGAGGACAGGTGAACGATGAGGACGAATGAATGAATGATGGGGAGAGAGGACAGGTGAACGATGAGGACAGGTGAATGAATCAATGAATGATGGGGTCAGAGGACAGGTGAATGATGAGGACAGGTGAATGAATGATGAGGACAGGTGAATGAGTGAATGATGGGGACAGGCGAATGAATGATGAGGACAGGTGAATGAGTGAATGATGAGGACAGGTGAATTGGCGTTAATTAAGGACCCTGGGTGAGTGAGAAAGTGAAAGCATTTATGACCTTTGACCCATGTTAACTGATTATGTGTTTACATATTTCAGCACTTGAATTTGTAAAGATTTGCCTTTAATTAACACAAGAAAGAGCCCCAACCTTGTTTAAAAAAAAAAACTAAGTAACTTTTACTACTTTTACTTAAACTTGAGTACATTTTTAGAGCAGTACTTTCACTTGTACTTAAGTAAAAGTGTAAAATAGTGGTACTTTTATTGGAGTAGAATATTTCAGTACTTCTTTCCACCTCTGCAGCTACAACACGCACTTATCTTCTGGCAGTCGTTGGTAGCGAGCCCTACTGTGCGCTCAAAGTCATTTATTTCATCAACTATCAACTGAATCATTGAAACGTTCACAGTTCAGTTCAGTTCATACAGTTCATGTATGGGTGCTCTGGGAACTTTTATAGCAGCTCCACGCGGGTTCGAAAATGTTATTGTGAAAGAGGCCACGGTGTTAAAGGGAAAAGTCTGTCTGACAAGCATGAAACATTTATAATATAGCTTATCGAGGGATTTGTGTTGGGCCTAACATACTGTACTTGGTCGGGGGTTACAGTTATAGACACGACTCAATCAGTAACATCACAGCGATATCTCTGCTGTGTGTGTGTGTGTGTGTGTGTTTACCATATTTACTGTACCTCTGTCTGCGTCTTACAGTTTGGAGACTCTGCCGTCTTTTATTGTACGTTACCTCGTATTGTTTAAATCCTCCTGGGCGCCATAATCCACTGTGTGTGCTTACATGTTTGTCTGTCTACATGGGTTTTGTATCAGTGGATACACATGTTGTGTGTTCATGTGTTGGGCCTTGTGTGTGTGTGTGTGTGTGTTATTGGTGTATAGTCCCTCGGTGGCTGTTCCCCTGCTGTAGACGCCTGTTCCGGCGATAGCATTGTCTCCATGTCCAAAGACCTGCTGGCTGCCCTATTCCACCACGTCTTTATCATGCTAATACTGAGGAAGAAGGGAACGAGGGAGGAGGGAGCGGCGGCGGCGGAGGAGGAGGAGGAGGAGAGGGAAGAGGGAACGATCGCTAGACAAACAGAGAGAAGGGGGTAATCTTTCTCCTCCTTGTCTCCTCGCACCCGCCACCTCCTCCATTCTCTCGTTCTCCCTCTCTTTCTTCTTCGTCCCCGCACCCTCTTCATCTGCCGCTTTCTTATCTCCCCCCTTACTTCTTTGATAATCCCTCCGAACATTGTCTTCATAATTACACACAACAATGATTCCCATCCTTGCAAGAGAAATGTGCGCCGTGCACAGAGAATATTTTATAGATGAAGACCAGTGTGTGAATTAATAACTTGGGTCTCTCATATAGGCTTGTTTCTCTCTCTCTCTCTCTCTCTCTCTCTCTCTCTGTGTGTGTGTGTGTTTGAGGGGGGGGGGGGGGGGAGCACATAGAGCCCCGTGTTGTTTTAACACGACTGTTACATTATGCATGCTGACAGCCCTGCCTGTCCCCATTAAAGGCCCATCTTGTTTCCCCATTATATCTGGTTTCTCCGTTAATAGAGCTCTTTGTATAGCACTTCCCTTTATGTTGGGGGTGTTACAACAGAAAGGTCAGCGGCTGCACAACCTGCCACACTTCCACGGCTCGCACACGCTCGTCCTGAGTGACGACGACTGCACAGTCGTCTCATTACGGCCCTGGTTGTTCTGTTTTTTTTGTGCTGTTTGAGGTGTGTTTCGCTCCTCGCACTTGTTCACAGTTTTGTCTCGTGAATTGTCCACATTTATTTATTTATTTATTTTATTTATTTTTATTCTTGAACGCCTTCTAAAAAGACATATATTATTAAGTAGGTTTGTTTTAATGCAGGGTCGATTTCACACCTTAATTCACACCTTATATAGGTTAGTTTTTTGACTTAGTAACATTATCATCAACGCACGTGCGCTTTAAATCAGTTCCATATTGAATAGAAATCCTAAAATTAAACCGTGACTTTAACCTGAGAGATCCTTCTGGTTTCCTGAAACCTGTCATAGTTATCTATGTTCATAATACACCAAACTTTGTAAAGCACATTTTTAAAGACAAACTCATAATCATAACCATACCCATTAAGTATGGCTCTTGACTATATTTCTTTAGTTTAAAAATGCTATTTTATATAATTAAATGTATTTATTTATTAATCTCAGTACTTTCTCAGTATCATTTATCATTCTAGATTGTGTAGATCCTGCATTTTAAGTCTGTTTTTACTGTTTTAACTGCTTATGTTCCTTTAATACTTAACATTTTAATCTCCTTAACTAATTTACTTAAGTATTTGCTTTCTTAGACTTTTATTTCACTATCTAACCTTTTATTTGTAATCTCTTTTCGACCTCAGTGTTTCATTCAGACAGTTTTGTTTCTTTTAATGTCATTTTTCTTTCTTGATTGTAATCCTAACGTCCTGTGCAGCTGTTTTGGTGTGTGTCGTAGAATTTATTGATATAGCACTTTTTTGTATGAAAAGTGCAGGAAAAGTCCGTTTTATCGATTGATTGATTGACTTTCTATCACAAATGAGTTCACATGCTGTTTGTTTCCCAGTGGACAAAGTGATCAAACCATCCAGAGAAATACATGTACAAACATCTCACCACAGATCTATTGTAAGAACCCTCTGACATCAAGCCTCCTTGTTTTAGCGAATGCTTCCTGCGTTCATCCATTCATCTCGCCAGTCATCAGTCAGAGGCCCCCAACAAAGAGAAAACATCAAACGTTACATTTCACGTCAAGTGAAACGAAGCCGCGTCCATGAATCTCTCCTTATTTCAGTACCCATAATTCCTGCCGGTCTGAGACATGTTTGGACACGTTCCCGTCCAACTGCTGTCACAACGAGACAAATGCGGCGGGTACGTGCGTGTGATTATATTTGCATCGAATCCATCAAGTGGTCGAGCAGAGCTGCTACTTAGAAATCCATCCTCCATCATGACTTCATTATAATACTGCGTTAAATAATGCTTCTCTCCTCGTTTCCTTTTTCCTTTCTTTTCCCCTTCCTGTGTACTATTTGACCTCCTCGCTTACCCCCCCCCCCCCCCCATGTGTGAGTCCACCGTGTGCCGGCCTCTGCCACTGATCCATGGACGGTAATAGCCATTCCTGCTGCTCCCGCGGCACACACCATTACCACTGGAACACCCAGACGAAGAGCGACAGACGGAGAGGGAAAGGACTGGGAGAAAGGAAGGACTCAGACAAAGACGCCGCAGAATATTAGAGAATATTTTTGTAATAAAGCACAACAGGATGTGTGTAATGGTGAATTCTGTGTGTCAGTGTCAGAGACCATTTCATGGTGAGGATTTAGAGAGGGTCAGGTAAGATATCTTGTTTCCTGTGACCTGCTCGTCGTGAGGTTTCCCACACTCATCACTTCACTCCATCACATCCCTCTCGCTGAGATATAAAACATATCTCCATTGTTCCCCGCGACACCCAAAACACACATGCAGAGACACTCACACACACACACACACACACACGTTATATCGCACACTTCCCATAGCTTTTTTTCTACGCTGCCGAGCTGTAAATCCAAATTATCTCCGAATACCTCATTCATGCTCTCACTTTCAGTCCATCTCTGTGTGTAAAGCTATATCCCTGTCACACCACAAACCTGAGAGATGTGTGTGTTTCCTGTAACTCACTGTGGGTTATGATAACAACCGTTTCTCCTGTCAACAGCCCATAATGTCAGATTTACAGGGTTGCCCCCGGTAACCAGCCGCGCTGGCGTGGCTGAGTGATTCTACAGCATCTGTCAGAGCGGGAGAGGCCATCTATCACACACACGCACACACACACACACTCGCTCTCTCTCTCTACGTGTGTGTGTGTGTGTGTGGGTATGTCACTTTATGTGTAAGACACATTTTTCAGTATATAACAGAGATGTCAAAGTTATGATAATTTAATTAAAATGACCCCCGTGTCTCTCTTTGTTTCCCCTTCCGACAGACAACACATTCTGAGTAAGTACATTTACTGCAGTACTGCACATTTACAGTATTTCTATTGAATACTATAGGTAATATGTGTCAGAGGAAGAGTTAGTAATTTATGACAGTACAAATTCACGACTGATATTGTTACTTTGACTGGCTGTAACTCAAAGTGGATTATCAGACGTCTGTCAGGGCCAGCGAGGCCTTCTCTGCTGGCCTGAACACCAGCACAATCTATAATAGAATATATTTAAAAATAAGGATATAATTCTCCATAAATAGCCTTTCTCTTGGTTCTAGTCGGCATTAGAGCTTTTATCCAGTCATATTTCTGCCTGAACGCCTTCAGAATCCGTAGTGCGGGCTCTGTAGCCTCAAATAAATGGCAATGAAATTGTTGTTTTAACCAATCCTATTTTAATGGCAACGCCAGAGTCATCTAGCAGGGGTACAGTAGTGTCGGCGTTTTCACGTCCTCTGATTGGATGGTCAAAGGTGAAAGGAGTGTACCAGTCAGAGCTAGCTAAACTGAATCTGTAGCTACTTGGACAAGAGAAAATAGGTTTTTCTAAGCATATTTTATTGCGATTTACGATAACGGCTGAAGGAGGGGAAGAAGGTGATTTGGTTGCAGAATTACTGACAAAGCCATTTTCAAGATGCACTTTTCGAGAAAAGCTGGACATTATTAAGTACGGACGGGCAACCGTGAGCTAGAGGTGAAACGCACAAATGGAGTTTGGTTGCAAATTTTGCGAGCAAATAAACTAGGGTTCGATTAAGAAGGGTTGGTGTGAATGCACCCTTACACCAACCGTCCTCCTGTCCTTCTTCACAACATCAACGAACATCCTTTGTCACATATATAATCACTGTCCCTCTCCATCTCAACCTTGACTTCACCTTCAAACCTGAGCTGTCCCATGAATGTTCTCATTTCTCCTGCCAAATTAGACAGTGTTAAATTCAGGCCAGAATAAATTTGCTCAACAAAACTTTTTCCCCCTCCTCTTCCATTAATCATCTCAAGACCTCTCTGATTTATCTGGTGGCCTCTTGAGCGGGGGCTGACCCACAGATTGGGAACCACTGCACAAAATGAGATAACTGTATATGAAGTAGCTCCGCCTCAACCAGGTAGAACGGTAAAATGCTGCTGTATCACTATCAAAGATCTAATGCAATATGTGATAAACTCTATCAGTGACAGGGACCATTTTTCACCAAAATGAGTCTGACCTGAGGGGGCAAATCTTTTATCTCATGTGATTATATCGCAATGTCTATCTCTACATATTTATTTTCATTTACTGGGTAAATGAAGACGAGATGCAAATGTGTTCTTTTGCATCATGGTCTTTTTTTTTTGCTACACTCACGTCACTACATTTTCATTTTAAAATATGCCAACACGCCGCTGTCTTTATTATAGTGTTACAGCAAAATTTATATGTTTGTTTTTGCTATTTATAACATTTTGAAATTATGTAAAATTTCATCACAAATGTTTTTGCCATTTTTTTCCCCCAGACTTGAAGCTCATGTGGTCCCCAGGTCATTTGAGTTTGAGACCCTTGGTCTACACACAGAAATGGAGATCAGTTAGGGCCAAGTGGCAGATGGTAGTGTAACGGTAGTAACCGGAAATTCACATCCTAATGGATGATACTAGCTGTCAATCACACTGGTGTCCACTAATATACGCCATGTTTTTTCGATCATCTCTTTTCCTCTGACTGGGATCATAATCCATCCATCTTCTACGGCTTTATCCTCCACATGAGGATCACGGGGGTCACTGTGCCAATCTCATGGGGCGATCCACTCTCACAATCACACCTATGGTCAATAATAGAGTGTCCAATTTGTCCAATCTGGGATCATAATCTACAAATTTGTTTTTGAAGATGACACAAAACCAGTGATTAAGGCCATTAACTGATGTTATAAATCAAGAAGTAAGCCACAACTGGGTTCTATTATGTGGTTATTCATTACATTCACTTTTCATGCACAGTCTATGTTTGTGACTTAGCTGTGAAGGAAAAGCCTCAGTAACAGTTTCAGTTTCAACCTTGTAATCAGTCTAATTTTGACATTCATTTGTGGATGCAGCTAAAACACTTGTCTAGTATGAATTTAAAATGTCGGTGTGGGTGGATTTGGAACAACCTACTTAGTTTACTTATACTCCGTTCACTTTTTTCTTGCTTTTCTTGCTTTTCTCTCTCTTGGATGAAGTGAAAGTGGCACAAACTAACTCAACAGCAAAAGTTATGCCTCTCTTCTCAGCTAATGTGATCAAAGCTTGTGTGTGAACTGTTTTAAATGGGACTCGCTGACAGGCATTTCCACTTGTGTAAAACCTGGGGCACATAATATCAGAGGCTGCGACTGTGTACCACATTCACATTCTGCCTGTTTAGTTCTTATCACACCGTACTATTCCACATCTGATCTTGATAGACTATTTTAATTCTTATCATAATAGACTATTTCATGCACTGATGCTTCTCTACTCCCGTGCAGCCGCGATGAGCTATAATTGGTTTTCTATGCACATTTCCTCAAACTGTGTCACTGTGTAGCAAGAACAATTTTATTGTGTTCTCTCTTGTTGCCTTTTCTTTTCTTTTGTACTTTTGGATTTTTGTTTAAAACGGCAGCGCTGCCTGACTCGTCTCTCGTGACGTCTTCACAACACACTTGTACATGCAGACGGACACAGATGGACACACAGAGGTTAACAGTTGTTGATTCACTGTTTGTCCACTGAAGCAAAGCAGCTGTCTTGTCTCATCTTAAACACACGTGCAGTGAGACGATGTTTTTGTCAATTAATCTGTCAGCCGGTAATTTCTCATTCTGTTAAAAGGTGAAGTTGAAATATGTTGTAACATTTTCTGTTTCTCGCGAGACTCGAGTCTTTGCGAGACCTCCTTGATTCTGAGGACTCTCATGTGTTATTATTTACTATTTTATTTCTGTTTTTGTTATTTACAGATTTATCTTGCATCATAAATATGCTTTTATTGTGAAGCATACCTTGTTCCATATCAAAAGGAACACTTTTACTTTGAAATCATGTGAAATGTCACCATAAATATCTTTATTACGTTATCACGATGGAATATTGTGATACAATTTTAAGCTATTATTACCCACCCCCCTACTGAACTGTTGAACTAGATGCTCATTGGTCCCCGGGTCATTTAACCCTTTAACACCAAGCATAATGCATTACCATAATTACATGACGGATTGTGCTATCTGTTTCTGAAAAGCTGAGAAGTTGCAAGTCAAAGCCAACATGTGGTTATTACGGTAATTTCACTCACGATGTTGCAGGAAGTTGGCGAAGTAGCTTCTTTGTCACCGGAGAGTTGAGAGTTAGAAAAATGCCTGTACTTAGTTTTGTTTTTGGACATTGAGACAAAAAAGTCTGGTGTTCATGTACAACTACAGTGTTTTTTTTACATAAAACTTTTTTTTTTTTATTTAAAAATGTTAATACACTATTTTAGCATGCAGCAAATTGTAAATAACTAGTTTGTGTTAAGTTTTCCCGAATAAAAGATCAAACTTTTAACATGTAAAATACAGCACATGGCAAACCATTCAGTGAACACCTCTCATCACCACTCACCTACAGGTAATAACGGCCTAAACCACTGAAAGGGGATTTCACTGAAACTAAACAATACATATAAACGCACACTTAGACTAAAGGAGTATCTACATTTTGTACCATTTTGTACCATTTTGCAATATGTGCAGTTATTGAGCAAATATTTCCGTAAATGTTTGGACAAAAAAAAGTTTTGTCTTGATAGACACATCATACACTCCCCCCTGTGCTCCTTAAACGTGGTACAACCAGGAAGTACAAATGCACATGGAAACCTCCACACAAACTTTTGGCTGAAGACCAGAAAAAAGGTAAGAAACCAATGACAACACACTGAGAGGGTTAGTTGAGTGTTCTACGATGTTTCTCAAATGTGTTTGCCCCTTTGTTGCCTGACATGTGCTTCTTTATTTTATAATGAGAAGTTTATCTGGTTCAGTAGTCGAAGTAAGACAGAGGGAGTTGTTTGCTTTGGGCTACAGATTGGCTTGTCTTGTCTTACAATGACATACTGTGTGTAGGCCTTCCAATGCTGCTTCTTTTCACCGTGTGGCACAAGCTGTGGCGAAAATGACACACGCATTAATATTGATGTTGCTGAAAGTCAACAAATCCTCATGCAGTAATCACATGAGCCTTTCTCTCAATGGTTATTCACAGCAAGATGTCTTGTCATGCTAATTTAAGGCAACTAAATGTGTGATAAGTAACGGGTTTAGGTGAACACACAGATTTTTTTTTTGTTTGTTTTTGGAGTCAAATCTCAAACCTCCAAACCCCTACCTTGCGATTAATCTACTTCAGGAAAACGATAGCGTCCCAGCTCTCATTCATTGTCTTGTGTTTGGAGATTATTTGACAGTGTTACCAACTACTGACAATGAAAAGTAACTAAAGTCAGTCTGAAAAGATGCTAGATATCACTACAAACACGTTCACACACGGGGAAAAACATACAAAACCTATTTTTACTTGAATAAACAGATGAGTGATTGTTCCACACACATCCACAGCTATGACTCTCTTTATGTGTGTGTGTGTGCGCTGCGCTCAGTGCTTCTATGTGTGTGTGTGCCTGACTCTCTGCCCACAGTAAATACAGTTAGATGGATCTCACTAGTGCATTTCCTTCTGTAAAGTATTTAGGTTTATGACAGTAAGTCAACCGTAAACATAAACAAACAGACATTATTTCCCTTTCTTTCCTCTGGCTCGGTGCGTCCTGTCTCCGTTTCTGTTATTATATCTGTAACGTTTACATCTTCTTTCTCAGTTTTTGGTGTAATGTTAACAGCACCACTTACAGTCCTGTCATATGTTCTGCAGCGTCTTGAGTAAACTTAAAGACGGCATCGTTTCAGGAAATATCTCCGTCCACACGGAACCCCCTGAATCGATGCCGTCTTTACGGGGGAACCTTTTGAAAACATCAAAGAAACAAGTTGCTTACGTTTCGTGCCGATTCCATCTGGACGTGGCCTAAAGCTACAAAAATACCAATGAGCTCCGTAGCAGTTTTACTTTCTGTTCACCCCCCCCTTGCCACTTGGAACTCATGCAAAATGGAGGGGTAGGGCTAAGTGGTAGGGTCAAATGTCGACTACACATATTCACATGTTTCTTTGGAATCAAATATGTCAGACAATCATATCTTATAACGAAGCTTGTGTCCAGTGTTCCCCACCTGGGTGTGTCTGTGTGTATGTGGGATATGTCATCATGTGTTATGTTACTCACTGCCCCTGTGACAGCTCATGTCAATAGGTGGGTGATACAGCTGTCATCATATCGTGGTGTGAATGAGCTTGGCCCAACTGTGCGTGCGTGTGTGTGTGTGTGTGTGGGTCCGTGTGTGTGTGTGTGCAGTTCCAGACGGAAGCCTAGAGGACAGATGGTGGGTTCAGACACAGACTTGACACACCGTAACCAAGCGATTACACACTCAATGACTCCCACTGAAGAGAAATGGGTAGACATGGGAGAGACAAATAAGTAGGGGAAATGGAAAAGTAAGGAGAGTGAGAGTGGAGAAAAGACAAATGCTCCGTTTTGAAAATGGGGGAATTACTGAGAGGTAGTTAATGTGTAAAGTGAGATGCAACATACAACTAAGATGATGATGGGTCGCGTTCAGCGATAGAGAAGAAGAAGAGACGATGAGAGGGAGCGAGGGACGGACAGGAAGACGGAGGTCTCGAGGGACTCTGGTTTACACGATCACCAATGCTGGAAACTCCTTGGATGAAATTGATGAGCTATAGGTTCAGGATTCATTATGGGATAGCTTTGCCTCTTTAGCACATTCACCAGTCACACCAGACAGCTGATTTTGCATTAAACTGGGGATGCTTTCTTTTGTCTGGCACATGATTCTATTCAGCATATTTTCTTATTTTTGGTTCAAATTAGCTGGTATTTATCTAAGGCCTGTATTGATTACAAAGGAAATGGAAACGATATTAGGGGATTCATGCTGGATACTAAAATTCTTAAATTACTGTATAGTTAACATTTGTGCTGTATATTTGTTTGATTTTTACAGGTAGTTAAAACCTTATTCTGGACCAATTAAGGATTAATAATACTAATAATACTCATCTTAACCCGTTTTTCTTAATCAAATCTATTTAATAATGCCTCAAATTGTGCATGATTGGAAATATAAGAATAATCAAATAATGAAATGTTGAAATTAAGAAGTCAAATAATATATAGCTCTCCAATTATGTGTCACAGCCAATGTTTGTGCACGTGTGAATGCGAAGGGAGATTCTAACCTCTGCCGATGAGAAACACCATTTACTGAGACGGAGCCAGACCAAAAACTGACACCCCCAACACACACACTCACACACACACACACACAGCTACCACCAAGCGAGTCTAGGCCGACCCAGGTCAGGTCAAGCAAGATCATGGGAAACCATTCCTGTGGCCCTTCTCACCTTTTTCATCTCAGAGCGTCTCAAAAACATCCCAGACATCATGCTCTGTGCTCTCCTGCTCTTCCGTTTCCTCACACACACACACACACACACACACAGAGTAAATCCTCCCTTTCTCAGCTTTGAAGCAACAGTAGCATCAGTGGAAATTGTCACAGTGTGTCGCCAACTCTTTCAGGACTGAAACAAACAACAAGTGTTTTTAATTAATAATACAACATTTTAACATTTTACTGTGTTTTCATTGACTTAATGTTAAATGTTTAATGGCATTAACATGTAAGCAACTCTGTCGTTATCTGGAAAATGTCCAGTTCATATTTTGTGTTTGTGTATTTACATAATGACTATAAAACGCAGCTGAGTTGTGTGTTTGGTTACATTTACAGAACTTTCGATGGGCGGAGCCTCAGTCAAGCGTGCTCTGAATGCGTTAGACTGGCAGGAAAAGTTCCTGAAAATGTCTAGCATGGCATGTTGTTTAGATATTTGTGATCCAGCACTGGAGAATATCTGGACGTGTGTGTATTTTGTGCACATCTTGTAAGAATTACACTTTCTTTGATTAATAATCAAATTAAGTTCAAGATGAGCATGAGTTTTTAAGTACACGGTCTCAAAATCAAATGTATTTTTTTTTTCCCCAGCTATATCAAACAGCTCAACCTTTATGGATTGCCATGAAACGTCCCCCAGAGGATATAAACCATAAATTCTTTGGTGAGCACGTCCATGAGGTTGACATTCAGAGCAAATTGTCTCATCAACTATTGACTGGATTGAAGTACATTTAGGAACATAAATGTCAAGATTCAATTTGTCTAAAACAATTGCTTCATAATCATTAAAAATGACTTTTCGAGACGTTTTATGTCTCTTTGGATATTTCTGGGACAAGTTTTGAGCCGAGCAACGTACATTTGATAGAATTAGAGGGAAGAATTGGCACAGATCTCATAAATTGATCAGCTTTAAGGCGTTTCTAGAGACTTATGGGGCCTGTACGTCAAATCCGACTGAACACAACCTGACCTCCAGACTGACAAACTGCATTTGACAACAACTTAATGGCCTTGCTAGAGGTATGTGACGATGGTGTCATTATTGAGGTCGCCAATCACAAAATTTAAGGTGGTTGTCACTAAATTGTCACTGCTGTGGACTCGAGAACTGTCTATACTTAATGTTTTCTGTGTAAGTGTGTATTTGCTCACTTTCTTACTATAATGGGTGGGTCTGTGGTGGTCTAGTGTTCCACGCATGTGTACCTGATCCCATATAATTAGCTGTGTCCCAATAGTCAACAGCTGTATCCTCTTGTGCTTTTGTCGTCCAGATGTTGCCAAACTGCGTCATAGCACCGCGACGTGTGCTGTACCAATTGTCACATGACTTGTCGGCGTCTTCAAATCCAGCCGACGAATGCTTGTTTGTGAAGGTAAAGATCCTAAACTACACAACCACACGACACAATGTGTGTGTGTGTGTGTGTGTGTTTGTAATAACACGACAACAGGTTTGATGGAACCTGGAGACGGACACAGATGAACTAAACTCTAAAATGATAATTCAAAAAAGGAAATATAGTTATGATAAAATTAGATATCATTTGATTCATTTTTAACTTTACATTGACAGGGACTCACAACTTCATATCATTTAAATGAAAATTTAAATTACTTCTGAAGAATCTACAGTTGTGGGTTAAACATTTAGCAAGAAACGGTTATTTTTCCTGATCAAACCTGTTTTTGTCTGACTGCGTCGTGCCAAAAATCATCTGCTGTGAATAATTTAGACTAATTATAGAGTTGACTGCATTAGTTAAAAGCTGACCTTTAGTACATGAAGTTGTTAAACTTAAAGGTTTGCATAAATACAGTTTTGTACAAGTTCCAAATCTGTGCAGAAATGAGTTCTGCTTGTTTCTCATGGAACTCAGGAGTTTTTAGGGGAATTATTTTACTTGTTGGTCTCTCACCCTTGGAGGATGCAGCCTTGACTGTTGGTGACACAGCTATTTTCCTAACAGGAGCATGAGCAGTCGTTGTCGTCACAATTATCTGGACAAATATGACGACACGTTTTCGCTTTGCACGTGGTGGATGACCCTGCTTTGCTTAAACCTCGCCTTAAAGGAAGGGCTGGAGATCCTGGAAAAACTGTTAGAGCAGGCTACGTCATGAATTCAGAGGTCCAAGCCCCACTTTCTTCAGACTTCCCAGGAACAGGAACGCGCAATGAACACAGATTCACGAGCGCTGCGCAGCTAACGCTAACTTTCTGATGCCGAAAAAGAACAAAACAAACAAAAAACAAATACTCTCAAAAGATCGCAAAGACATAAAGTTAAGCTACCGGTCCAGTAGAAACGGAGCCACCATGGCACCACTTTCAGTTGTCGCCTCCGTTCAAACGCAGCAGCACCCATGTTCACTCTGGCCTTTTTCTTGGCAGTAGCTTTCCCCAAAAACCATCTTTCCTTTGCCTTTTCTGCCATAACGTTGCTGCAACTGTCTCGTTGGATTTAGTAAGCTAGCATAAGCTCTGGGCGTTGTCTTCTGAGCATGTGCATGAAGAGGGGTATGTGCATGGGGGTTGTGGGGGCAGATGGTAGTTTGATTGATGCATCACAATCCAATTCATTTATTATTATTATCTTACATTTTTGTGACAATGCATTCATTAATTGTTTACAATTGTGTAGTGAAGAGGATTTTAAGCAATACAGGAAAATATCCTCCAGAAAATGATCTCCCACCCTACCTTTAACACCCCTCCCAGGTGTATAACTACTGCATGGCTGCCTCCGTCTACTGACTGCAGCTTATAGGCACCGTCCAACCTAAATCTGCTACGTATTAGTAAAGCTACGTCTGTGAGGGTTCTCAGTCGTCCGTGTCCGAGTCGTCTTCAGGAGTTGGCTGAAGGCAGCTGCACTTGCTCGCGTTAACCCTCTTGGATTAGAGAATGAGAGGTGAAGCATCTTCCTGAAACATCCCGCAGCGACACTCCTGAAGATGAGCATGATATCGTCGCCATTATAAGCTTGTTAACATGCAGCGTATGATACGGCTGCTCGCACGGTTGTAGTCAATGTGACGGCTTGAATGTAAGTACAGGGAGCGTAGAAAAGAGTGTATTTTAACACCAGAGGTCTCTTATCCTCAGCTCTCCTCCCATCATCCCCCCTGCTCCCCTTGTTTCCTTTCTGTTGCAGCCACAATGGGTCGTTGACGGTTAATAGATTTAGCAACTACACTGGGGGAGAGACAATGAGAGAACCATCAATTTATCCGCCGTTTAACTGTTCCAATCTAACCTCCGTAAACTCACCCGGTGAAACTCATTTCTGTGTTTCCTTCCCAATCTGAAAAGCTATCATCTCACTAATCTCGGGCTTTCAATTCGCCGGGGGGACACGGGGAGTCAGACCAATCCCGGATCTCGGAGATGATCTGTTAGCCTGGCGTAAATGTTTATAACACGGGGCAATCTCCAGGGTTTATACGCCGATGCACACGTGCACGCACCAGCCATACACACACACACACACACACATAGGACTACACACTTTCCTTTTCTTTTTTTTCTCCTCCTTTCCTGTGTCTTTCTCTTGCTCTCTCCGGGGCATTTATAGGGATGTGAAAGCTGTTATTGGGCAGGTCAGTGGAGTGGAACTGTCAGATAATAGGCTAGTTACCGTGGCAGCACATGAATGAGGGATGGAGCGGAGGAGGGAGATGGAGAGAAGAGAAACGCTCAACTCACTCCTTAATCAGAAGGTAAACTGGAAATCTGGGCAGTTTAGACTCCCTGCCAGAACAGATAGAGCGGGGGAGGAGGCAGGAGGGAGAGGGAGAGAGAGAGAGCGGGAGAGGGGAGGGAGGAAAAAAGTAAGTGAGCGAGCGAGATAGAGGATGACAAAGGGAGGAGGACAGGAGAAACGTGAATGGGCATGAAGCAGAGATAAAGATCACACACACACACACAGAGAGAGAGAAAGCTTATTACCATTCCCTGGGAGCCAGGTGTTTATTTCTCTATTTGCCAACGCTGGCTTCATTACCCAGAGTTCAACAGGAGCAGGCAGAGTTGCAGCTGCATCAAGGTCAGAGTAATCAGATGGCGAATAGGAAGGAGGACAGGACAGGAAACACAAATTATGTAATGTATCCTCTGTGCTTCTCTTGCCCCCTCCATCTCCTGCCATTTCCCATCTGACTCTGGTTCTCCTGGCGTAGCCTCCCCTCCCTCCCTCTCTCCCCTCCCCTCCTTACATCTCCCTCACTCCGTGGTCCACAGGGGAAAAACCACTCCTCTCTCTGATGGAGACGGACAAAGTGTGCTCCGTAGAATGACACTTGTTTGTTTTAAGCGTTAGTGATGACTCCTGAAAAACCTCTTTGTTTCTTATTCTCTTCACTTTCTTCATGTCAGAGACGTAATGAAAGACTTTACCGTGTTGTTTTTCCTTTTAAAGTTTATATCCAGATGCAGATGGACACAAGTTTCACAAAGAGTTAGAATTGATGTCTTGTGATTCCATATATTATAGACTCATATAATCTGGAATCTTCAGACTACGACCACAGACCTCATGCTGGTAAAGATCCTTTAGATTATCCACATCTGAGTCAGAGCAGCATATTAAATGTAGACTTTCTAACTCTGTGTGTTTCTAACTACTGATTGCTAATTGGTCATTTGTTCAGACGTGTAAAGAAACTTTCTTATACTTCAACTCAACCATAAAATCCCACACAGGTCTTCCGAGCACAGTCAAAAACGGTTTGCTTCCCAAAGATTAGCAACACCTGTGATCAATGACATGAACTTAAGTATGTTGTGGTCAGCCTCGGCCTTTACCAATACGCCCCCTGGTGTTCAGGAGGAATAAACCCAGGAAATACCAATTATTAAAAGATTACGTTCTTTTTGCTCGGCTCCATTAGAAGTGGGAACGGCTCTTTAGTCTCACGCTGAACATTAGCCTAATTTAGCAATTATGGATTGTTTGTGTGTTTTCATCAAAACCTTATTTTTATGCATTTTTCGTCACAAAAAAATACCCAGTTACTCTTATTCTTGACATTTTTTTTTTCCTCAAAGATATTTTTATTAAGTTTAACATATTACACACAAAACAAGAAACCTTATCTAACCCAACCCCACCCCTCAAAACACACCATTACCTATCCAGACACATTCACAAATGAATAAACAGAATAAACACCAACTGTGCTTAATTCCTGGAGTGGTACAGGTAACAGCTGGAAGTCGGGTTTTACTAAAATAAAGTAAAACAAGATAGAAAAGAGAATATATATATATATATATATATATATATATATATATATATATATATATATATATATATATATATATATATATATATATATATATGTAAATATATTCTTGACATTTTAATCAAACTTTTAAATGAACAACTGAACACAGAACCTGCACCAAACCTAACCCTGCACTGAGCTTTGAAATGCAGCCACATGCTGCTTCTTTTTTGGGTTGTCTGTACCCGGCCTGTAGCACTACACTGGCTGTCTTTGAAGCGCGTGGTGTATCCATCAAAATAAAGTCCTGCAGCAGTAGAGTCGGCTCTTCTCATTTGCTACAAAGACTCGGCGCTTAGAGCCGGCTCGTTTGCGACCGACACATCACAACTGGTTTGACTTAATCCAACATTGGTCCTCTGGATAATCTGTGAAGCTCGTTATGATCTGGATCAGTTACAGATTAGTTAAAACTGTCAGTAGCTGGAACCATGAATAAAGTTCTTTATTATGAGAAGAAACTCTGCTAATTGCCTTAAAGTGATGATACTCTAAGTGAACCGTAAACAATATAATCACTCGACGATAGAGCAGAAACAGTGGAAACGGGTCTATTTAAAGATGAACTGTAAATACACTTACACTTAGGAATATTTTAATTTTGATTAATTGTCTGTAATTAATCCACCCGTTTGTCTAATTAACAAACTGTTAACCTGTGCACTCGTGTGCAGATAAGTCAAGGTGAAGTGAGACGGAATAATGATTGTCATTATTATTATGTTATTATTATTAATAATGACTGATGTGATGACAATATTTCTCACTATTATTATTATTATTATTATTATTATTATCATTGTTGTTATTATTAATAATAATAACAATCATAATAATAATAATAATAATGGTGAGAAATATTGTCATCACATCAGTCAGGGTGCTGCGGTGAAATAAAATGTGTTATCTTTGTTTGAGGCTCTGTTTTCAAAACACTTTCATTCATCAATAACAATATCTATGACTCTATCGCCCCCTCGACTCGGCACGGCACGGTTTAGGTTTTTTTTCCACTACAAAATAGTACTTACTCAACATGGGCGGAGTCATCACTGCACGGCGGCATGAAACTGCCGTGACTTTGTTTTACACACAAACGTGTGAATAGTGACTTGTAAAGCAGTTGTTTTCAGTCTAACTGAATCATTAGAATCAGTTCATTAAAACTATTTGTTCAGTATCTTTTCTTATTTCACTGTAAACTCAGCCTGTTCATGCTTCTGAAGGATGAAGACTTGGGGTTTCCTGTGATGTGATTGGTCAATAGCTGACTAGTTTTGATCATTATTAGGAACTTTGGCATCGGTTACCGTGGTGATTTACTGAAGTATGAGCGTAGGCTCGATAAACCCTCTCCTGCTTTGTCGTACAGGCCTCTGGACTGAACCGTACGCTGCATTGTTAGTGAGCATTTTTTGAAGTCTGTGCAGCGTTTGAATACACGTGTGAGAATCACACCCTTTTTCCTTTGTTTTCTTTGACCCCGGGATTGAGCCTGTCGTATTCTCAACAGGTAAAACGGAGCAAAGCAGACACACAAACACTCCACAGCTCCAATAAGTCATTGAAATGATTGCTCGGTGCGATTGCACCCTCAAGTGTGAATTATAGTTTGGTATATGAAGGCATCTTTATGCACGTGGGTGTGTATTAAGATAAGAAAGGCTTTTTTTCTCTCTTCTGAGATGCACACTTGACTGTACATGGTATTGTAATAATCGCAGATTCTTTTGATGTCCCCGACTTGAAAAAGGCCTGTTCTTCAAACTGCTAATCTCTCAAAGGTATAGAGGGAGCGGAGGAAGGAACGAGGAGGCAGGAGGAGGGAGGATGAAGAAAGAGAAGGTGAAGAAGGAGCACAGGGATGTGGAGTCGAGGCACACGGAGTGGAGGAGGAGATCAGTGAGGAGGAGGAGGAGGAGGAGGAGGCCGGTCACGTGGCGAGATGGAGGAAAAGACGAGGACAGGAACGGGGAAATGAATGAGAAGGAAAAAAAACGCTAAGAACTCTTGCTTTTGAACTTGTAGAGCTTAATTTGAAATGTCAGGGCTACCATACACCGCCCCCCTCCCCCCCACTCCCGCCTCCCTCCCTCCCTCTTCCTCCTCAGGAGTCCCTGTTGTGCAGTAGTGTGGATTAAAATAATTAAACGGGCTCTGTTTTAATTAAGACAATAAAGCCGGCAGTCTCTAGGTAAGACCTGAGAGAGAGATTGAGAGGGGAAGGCGCGCGAGCGAGGGGAAGCGGCGAGATGATAAAGAAGCCTAACGAGAGAGGTGGGGTGATAGGAGCTACTGGGGGAGATGCATTATCTTCATTACCCATCTATCTTCTCTACTTCCAGGCGTGCGATTACATTATCAGTCTACATGTGCATGTTTGCAGTGGTCCCTACATGTACCAAAACACTGTGTGTTTGAGGTCCTGTGTGCTGACTGAGGCCTGAGTGGGAGCATGAAACTGTGAAACTGTGTTTATATACTGCCTTTTTTCCTCCCCTTTTGCCGTGCGAGTGTGCATCTTTATTTTGTCTCCCTCTCAGCCTGCTAATGAAATATTTATTTATTTCTCAGAGCGAGGGCGCGGGGTGGCGAGAAACTCAAATGAAATGTCATATCTCATTGTGTCTCCCTGCGAGGGGGGGGGGCCGCGGTGGAGGAACAGAATTGCTACTGAATTATATACAAGAGGATTCAGAGGGGAGTGATTACAGGATGAAGAGGGGAGGAGATATGAAGAGGAAGACGGTGTGAGATGGCGAGGACGAGGAGGCGGGAGGAGCAAGTCATTCATCGCACATCACTTATTGTTTTGTGTGTCGCGTTGCGTCTGCCGTCACGTCGTCAGCCTGCGGTTTCTGTGCTTCAGATGTTAAACTGATTTGCCCACAGTTTCCACACACACACACACACACACACACACACACAGTCCATCTAAACATACCAGAGGGACCAGCCACAGCTTATCCAGTCGTCGCTGTTATCACATATAACACATATTGCACATATAACACACACATCTACACACACACAGGCTCTTACCACTAACCTGGAGGAGATAAGAACTTCTTAATCTTCTTCTCTTCTTGTGTCGCACAAACACACACTCATGGTGTGTGTTGATGGAAGTGTCAAAAGGGAACACTCACTAGACGGCGTCACATGATGGACTGAAGGTGTGGCTCTGCTTATTCGTTTACTTGTGAGGTAACAAAAGGAAATCAGTCAATAACATAATTGTCCTTATATGAGAAAAGTAAAACTCCCCATTCTGACCATTATTGGTACAGTAAAGTATGGTATAGTCTGCAACCTCTACAAACGCCATGAAATAAGGACAACATCGTGTAATAAGTTATATATATGTTTACTGTAAGGGTATAAAAGAACTGTAGTTTGTGGCATTTTTGAAATATAAGAAGTACAAAAAGAAAACACAAGGATAACGTTGGCACATACGGCCTATTTTGAAATAAAACACAGAACTACCCACTTTGAAATAAACAGTACGTATACACATGACTTAATTTCAGTGTTGGGAATGAGTGGCTTTCCATATTTCAAACGCAAGTTTTGTCAGGGTTTGGGGAAGTTTTTAAATATCACATTTGCTGCAGACTGAGGATGGGCTGCATATTTGTAGTCATCAAAAATATTAAAACCCTGTTATTTGTCGCCTTGATCTCTAAATCAGAGGTGAAAGACACGCATTTTAGTAAAATAACTGTTTGCTTTCGAGGCTACAGGGAGCCACTGCAGATGGGCTGAAGTGCCACATGTGGCTCTAGAGCCGCAGCTTGCAGACCCCATGGTGTAGTGTGTTATCATAGGAATAATTGTTTCATAAGGTTTCACTTTGTTTGTTTTTTTTGGAAAACCAAGTGAAATGATTCCAATACTGAGACTAAAGAGCTGCTCTTCCTTTGTGCAGATGACAAAATGACCAAGAAAGGAAAATATATAAGATAAGATCAATTATATGCAACTTCCTGTTCTAGTCTTGCATGTTACACTATATTACTACACCTTTGCTCCTGAGAGATTTCCTATATGCAAACAAACGGCGTATTTCTCTCAAATCGTCTTCACAGATTTGTTAAAAATGTGCCATGTCAGTGATCATTACCAGACAATAGAAAGTGGAAAGTTGACTTCTGATTTCCTTCAGAATGCACCTCTCTATGTAGTGTGTGTGGCTAATAAAATGCCAATACAATCAATAAAAGTCAGTTCATATTAATTTGACTTTCCAGCTTTATTGATGTGACGGAACATGACAAAGCAATGTCATACGCCCATGACGGCAGGAGGCGACGACAGGGCGTAAATCCATTTTTAACCCCTCCCACTTATGTAGTAGTTTTACTGGGATTCCATTAATATTACAGATGTCCTGTGGTAAAATGACATTATTCCACCTCGCCATGAAAAACTAATCCCATCCAAATGCTGCTTAAGGCTCAGCCGTGCAGTAATAGGGCTCTTCTTTCATCAGCGTCACCTGCCACGTTGTAGTAAAGGTGTAGTGCTCACTAATGCAGATTGAAACTTTTTTTCACAGAAATGTTCATCTTTTACTTAGAAAATGGGAG
The DNA here is from genome assembly GCF_958295425.1 of Solea solea. Classification (NCBI taxonomy): domain Eukaryota; kingdom Metazoa; phylum Chordata; class Actinopteri; order Pleuronectiformes; family Soleidae; genus Solea; species Solea solea. The sequence goes on from NC_081143.1 coordinate 24,344,110, forward strand.
CAAAAACAAGGAAGAATTTTGTAGAATATGGATAGAAATCACAGTCACACACTCACACCATATGATATTGATAAACCATGATATCTGTAACTAATCCAACAACCTTTTCTTTAGTCTTTTATTATCCATTCAGGTTCCTGTCATTGTTGTGATAAGAGCCACTGCCACTGCCACTGGTGAGTCAGTGTGTTGTATATTTGAACTTTAGATATTAACCCTTAGAACACAGAGCGTGTCTTTGTGGTCGTCCGGTGCCCCTTCAGTAGGTGCAACTGCCCATATGGGCATCAGTGTATCAATAATCTTTTTATTATTGTTTTATTTTTTGCCAATATCTTCTTCTTCATACTGTCATAATGTCACCCATGTCTGAAAACTTCTAGGATTGTTGCATATTCCATGTCTGAAAAGAACTTTCACCCGTTTGAGTTTAGTTTTGATGGAGAAATGAAGCTTCCTAAGGGTTTTTGTCGTCCCTTTATTGACTGCTATGTTATTTGTTTGCGTCTCATCCAGCATTAGATGGATTGTTGTGACCTTTTCTTCCTGGACGTGAAACTGAGGGGTAAACATAGCAATAATAATGACATCTTGATTAGCTCGCTATAGCAGAAATGCTAGTTCACTACCTCATCATGTGACCCTTGACTTGCAGGTATAAGTGGTCCCTCAAGAGGCTTGGAGTTCCCTGGAGAGTGTCGCACGAGCATTATCCTCTCACTGAGCCGTTCTCACGCTCCTGCATGTCAGCCACAGGTGCAAAAATACGCCAATAAACAAACAAACTGTGAAAACAAACGCGGGCTAATGATGAGACAGCTGCTCTCCGCTCACCAGGGTTCTCCCCATTACACGTTAAATGCTTCTTTATGACTTTCCCTTAAGAAGTTAATGTGTCAGGGAGCGAGAGCGGAGGTGTGTCTTTGACACCTTTCGCTTCAGCGTGGCACAAGCCCGAGTCGATGCTCCATCTGTTTCCAAGACATCCATAAAGCAACACGTTTAAACCTTCACCGAAGCACATTAGGCAAAGTGCACAGTAGCCGCCAATGCATATTAAAGCTGTTGTAGAGTCGAATGTAATTGAATCACTTTTGAAGCGTCGCATTTTCATGCAGTAATTAAAAAACTATACTTTTGTTCAATTACAGACATTTCTATGGAGCTCTGCGGCCACTTTATTCAGAATCAGGAGCTGCTTGCATCAAATTGTGAAATATGCTGCACAGATGAAGAGTAATATAGCATAGCAAACTGATGCACTGCCCTGGTATTTTCTCTATTAGTGCTGGAAAAACATTCCACCCTCTAGGATGTTACTCTTTCATGCTGGAGTCGCCAATAAAATACCAGCGCTGTATTTGGGGCAAAAACGTCGGCCTAAAATGAATTTTTCTGGGCGAGAATATTGCTGCACTGTGCTCCGTCCCGAGGCAAGAAATGAGAGTGTCACACGCGCAATATTCAATAACAAAATTCCATCATCCTCGGCTGCAGGCCCGCCCTTTAACTAAGCTACAACCACTGACACGGGCTGAAGTTGGAGAAATGATTTGCGGGGAGGGTAAAGTCTTTAATCCTAATTTGGACTGGATCCTGTGCATGTTGTGCATGAGACGGTGTTTATTCCGCTAACAGATTTATGCCTTCTCAAATACTTACTGTGAGCCAAGTTGCTATGGTACAGCTTATGCACATGATTAAAACCTGACGTGCGGTAATGACGGCAGATGAAACACGAGGAAACGCGACTCTCCGCGAGACGAGAGATGGAAATATGTGTTAAAAAGCTCCGTGTTCTGACAGCTGTCACTGATCACGAGTGTTTGTTCAGTGACGTGAGTTCCATTTAATCTTCCAAGACACTTTCTACAATTCCTCAACACTTTATCTATTAGACGCCAGAACGACAGAGGCTCACGAGGTAAAGCTATTTGTGAGTAAATGCAAGCTCTAGGGTCATAGTCCGACTAAGGCAGGCAGGTGGACAATGTACAGAGTACAATGTACATAGCAGTCTGATTGAAAATCCGACTCCAGTCCGACTAAGCATATACACACGCAGGAGTAATCTGACTATGAATGGCATTTGTCTTGAAGTGCATGAGTTATTTACGTCGATCGCAAGTGAGTGACGTTTTTTTCTGTCGCTCTATCAGCTGACTGATGACTGATTGAACGGGTTAGTTTGATTCTGTTCTTAATGGAAATACTAAAAAATAAATGCCATACTGTCCCAAACTGAACCGTTTCACTCAGTGGAAACACGGCTTAGAGATGAGAGTGATTTTAGCTCACATCCATCTTCTACCACTTTATCCTTCACATGAGGGTCACGGGGGGACGCGAAAGGCGGGGTCACACCCTGGACAGTTCGCCAGTCCATCACAGGGACACACATAGAGACAAACAACCATTCACTTTCACACTCACACCTATGGTCAATTTAGTGTGACCAATTTGCCTAATCCCCATATTGCATGTTTTTGGACTGTGGGAGGAACCCGGAGAAAACCCACACACACACACACACACACAAGGGGGAAAACATGCAAACTCCATGCAGAAAGACCCTGGTTCCAACCGGGTCGGGAACCCGGGTCTTCTTGCTGCAAACCACTACATCAACCACATAAAGGATTTTAATCCCATTATTAATTAAAAAATCCTGATGAGGAGTGAGAACGAGACATTTGCCCTCTTATTTTGATCGCACATGTCTCCGGTTGTTACGGCAACTCTTTTCATCACCTATGAAATTACTCTCTCATGTGAACTCCCAAGTGACTGCCGTCTGATTTTTCTTATTTTTTTTGCATGAAAGGAATTTATATGACACCATTTGTGCCTGCGACGACAGATGTGAAATTGAAATGTTCGGTCCCGCTGTTTGGTGAAGCACAGTCGCAGCGTGTTGTTTCCTGTTTGTTGACATATGCCGGCGTCTGTGCTTATCTCCTTAGTAAAGCGAGGTTAGGAAGCAGCTACTCAGAGGGCTGGCCCCCGGTCTCGCATGTACAGGGGAGGGCTGTGCAGAGCTGGTAATAGCAGCAGGCATGTGGGAGTGTTTAATGGAGAGTGGAGTAATCTGCGCTTTTTAATGATGATTAGAGGAGGAAATTGGCTCAGATTTACAGTGTCACTCACCACTGAGACAGAAGGGAGAAAATAGAATAAAGGCTTCCAAATTGTCAGATACTCTGTCTGTGTGTGTGTGTGTGTGTGAGCATGTGTGTGTTTGTGCACAGTTGTGACACAGAGAAAGAGACCTGTGACGTACAAGTAACCCCCACCCATTCACACACACACACACACACACACACACACCTCTACTTTCCAGAGGAAATGTATCACTTAAACCAACTGCAGCTCAGCTCACAGGACCTAATGAATCTGGACTCAATTTTACGCCTAGCTGCCCTTCCAACTGACACACACACACACACACACACACACACACACTTAAATACTTAGGCTGTTTCACCTATAGCTCAGCAGTATCGCCTTTGTAACTTAAAGAGGACGTTGGAAAAGGTGGTGATTATGGCATTGATTGGCAGACGAATCTCCTTTCACTTCTTTTTTTTGTCTTCTCATCAACGCTTTAACTTTCTTTTGACCTCTCCATTATCCGACTAAAACCTCTTGAAATACAACTCTAGCTTCTTCGTGGCCCCTGACTTCTCTCCTCTGCACCGTCTTGGTCTCACATCTTTTCTACAGTGGTCGTCCATCTGTTTGATGTATTTACAAAACTCATTTATCCCGCTTTATCCTCCACATGAGGGTTGCGGGGGGGGCTGTTTCAGACTTTCCAATCCCTGCTGACACAGGGCGAAAGGCAGTCCATTGCAGAACCACACAGAGACAAATTTAGAATTTAAATTGTCCAATTAAACTCTGCATGTTTTCGGACTGTGGGAGGAAACTGGAGAACCTGCTAACTCGTCGCAAACCCGGGTGTTTTTGCTGCAAAGTCAACAGCGCTAATTCAATTCAATTCAATTTATTTGTATAGCGCCAAATCACAACATTCATTTATCTCAAGGCTCTGCACACATTATAGAGAACCAGAACCAGACTCAAAGATGTGCGGCCATGTGCCTCGACCGGTTGGGGTGAAAGAAGGAAACATGGGGGACAGAGGATGAGAGGAAGGGGAGAGAAAGGACAAGAAGGAGGTGAGGTAGAGATAGAAGCAAGAGACCAGGAGCAGAAATACAACAATTGCATCAAGTTATAAGTTTAGACCAGACCGTTCTGAATCAGTGATGACATTAGGGGATAGAAGACGGGCTCCAAAAACTCAAATTCAGCTTAGGGACCCATAAAGGCTTGGACCGGCCCTGCTCTATACTTTCTGTGTTTGGTGGCATTTGTACATGATTTCACTTTTCATTCCATTTGAATATATTGCATTACCTGGAGCATGCACAGTCGCTGCATTCAGTCCACACAGTCATAAAGTCTTGGCTGCACTTGGGCGACTGTATCGAGGCCCAGAAGCAGCCTATAGTGGAAATGGATGGATGACATCTACATCACACAGAAACAATGAATCCACCTTTACCTGGCCTTTATGATCCAGTCAATCTGCTTTACCAAAGACTTCCTCTGTGCATCGCCAATCTATCTTACCTTAGCTAATGTGAGCTGCTGGAAGCTTTGGGGGCGACGGTAGCTCAGCGGTGGAGCGAGTTGTCTTTCAACTCAAAGGTTGTAAGTTCGATTTGCATGTCTGCATGCCAGCGTGTCCTTGGGCAAGACGCTTAATGGGCGTGAAAGATGATGATGATAGAAAATGCCGTGCACATAGATGCGCTGTATGAAAGTGGGAGTGAATGGGTGAATGGGTGAATGGGTGAATGGCAAAACTGTAGTGTAAAGCATCTTTGAGTGGTCATTAAGACGAGAAAAGCCCATTTACCGTTTATTGCTCGGGAGAGGAAAAGATGCATTTGTTGGCCACATTTGAAGGAGGCTTTGGAAATGAGAAAGTGTTGCTGTGATGCAGTTATATCATGTTTCATGTTTTTTTTCATTCATTTATTCATTGTCTACCGCTTTATCCTCCACATGAGGGTCAGGGGTCGCCAGGACTAATCCCAGCTGATGCAGGGTGAAAGTCGTGGTACACTCAGTCCATCACGGGGCCACCATACTCTCACATTCACACCTATGGTCCAATTTATGTCCAATTAACCATTGCACGTGTTTGGACTGTGGAATAAAAGTGGAGAACCCAGAGAAACCCCACACACATGGGGAAAATGTTCAAACTCCACTTGTTCAGACCGGGTTTTCCATTAAAGTCTGCAATTCTGTGGAACTGACATTAGCAAAAAATTAGGACTTTTTGAATCTAAGTTCTATGTACTTGTACTTGTTCAGACTTAAAAAATGTCATCATCATTCTTCCTATTTTTGTGTGTTTTTTTCCACCTGTAAATATTAAATATTAAATATTCCACCTTGGGAAGTTGGGACATTAAAAAGGGTCTTAACTCAAGTCAGTCGACCACATCAACCTGTTTTTTTTTTCTTGTTTAGAGGAGTTCATGACATCTGTCATCATATTAATCCCAAGAATTTTCATTTTATCACTTAAATTTGGATATATATTGTTAGTGGGGCTGAAACAATTAATCAATTAATTGATTATTAATCGATTACTAAGTGAGTATTCAGCTATTTTGAGTGTTTTTAAGGAATTAAGGCAAGTTTTCTGATTTTTCAGCTTCCTAAATGTGAATATTTTCTGGTTTCTTTGCTCCATATAACAAAGAGCTCATTAAAATTGCATAATTTGTGGTTTTTGGACAAAACAATAAGACAAAACATTTGAAGACATTATCCTTTCCAGGTTTGATCAACATTTGAAGACATTTGATGGACCAAATGATTACTCGATTAATCGATTATGAAAAGAATCGATAGTTGCAGCCCTAGTTTTCAGACGAGATGGTTTTCTGCATGGAGTTTACATGTTCTCCCCGTGTGTGCGTGGGTTTCCTCCGGGTTCTCCGGCTTCTTCCCACAGTCCAGAAACATGCAATATGGGGATTCGGTCAATTGGACAGTGAATGGTTGTCCGGTAGAACATGGATGATGGATGGTAAATAATTGTTATTCTGCTGCTGCAACTGTTCACCATTAAAAAAAACACCAAAACATTTTTCACCGCTGAAGTTGAGGTGGGTGGTGGTTGAGAGGCCTGTGAACCGAGCTGAGGTCACAGAGTTTTGGAGTGAAAAGCTCTTGGAAAAACGATTCTGAAAAAACGATGACATTTAAGTGTGAAATCACTCCAAACAATTGTACAACTTCAGTGAGGAGCAACCATTCAAACACAGTTCCCTTACAGGTTAGAAAAACCACACACACACACACACACACACAGACACGGAAGAGACACACAAATCATGTCACATGCATTCTGTAATTTGTGAGGATGAACCGTGCGTCGTTTTTTGGTGGGACATCCGTCGTATGCATTTCTCTATTAAGATATGTAAATTCATAATCTCTCAAAAGCCAAGCCCATTTATACACTCATTTCTGTCTGTCATTCAAACGGCCTTTTATTCTTCTTCTGTTCCTGTCGACACCCTCTCCTCTCCTCTCCTCTCCTCTCCTCTCCTCGCCTCGCCTCTCCTCTCCTCTCCTCTCCTCTCCTCTCCTCTCCTCTCCTCTCCTCTCCCTGCCTCCGTCCGAACAGCAAAATGCCAATGAAGGAGACTCATCTCATCCCTGAAGGCCAATTGTCAGGCATAATTACCATCAGAGAATTAGAGGTTGAGAAAGCAGATCAGATTAGTGCGAGCATTTCATTTTTCATTTGCTTTCTTTGCATTGTTCCTCCACACTCTTTATTTTTCCCGTCATTATTTCAGAATTGGACTCGAAATGAAAGGAGCAAGAAAGGGGTAGTTTTGCATTACGGCTGCAACAAACACGGTCTTATTATTATCATTATTATTAGTATTATTATTATTTTTGTTTTATTAAAGTAAGTAAAATCATGAAATAATGTGTTGACCAAGGTGACGTCCAAAAGTGCTATATAAACACAGACCATTTAAAACTAATGTGACGACACACATACTTATTGATTGACTGGGCAAACCCCCAAAAGATAAAGATCTACAAGTTACAAGTTTTTACACACACATTTATGCAGACACACTAAGATACTGAAGCTCCCACACACACACAAACGAGCTTGATTCTGGTCCTTTGGCACCCGTGAGTTTGGAACCCATCTCTGCTCTTTGGCTATCCTCTGGTACTGGTGCTTTGCCAAGTCTGACACACACACACACACACACACACACGCGCGCACGCACACACACATGCGCACGCACGCACACACACAGAGCATGCCAACTGTTACACTATCCAAGCCAGAGTGACCATGTGTTGTTATATCCTTCTAATGTCTCCATCATAACAGCAGCTCTGCTCACAACATTTGATCACTTCGTTGACACGACGCGGTTTTCCTCCTCGTCACTAACGTCCTCCTCGTTCTCCTCTGGTATTCAGATCAGTCGCTGGCTGCCGTCAAGAAAACACACCAGCATCTTTACACACACACACACACAAATCTATGTCCTAGAATCAACACAATAATTGAAATATTTTCAACCTGATTAGGTCTGGCCTGCTGGCTGGGTCGGGTTGCTAGGGCTGTGCTCCCTGGTTGCTAGGGGGAGTAAATCATCTGCCATTATTTGATTTCTGTTCCAGATATGAAACCGTTACCGTGGCGATTAAATGTCTCACAGCTTAGACACCTTGAGGGGGGAAAAGACTGAGGAAGAGAAAACAGTGCGAGACCGAGAGAGAGATTAAGTTGAGGAGGGAGGGATGGAGGGAGGGAGAAGCCCCTTGTGAGAAAGAAATATGAGAAAATGTGAGAAGGATAATGCCTAAATACAAAAATGGTCTGTGTGTGTGTGTGTGTGTGAGAGAGAGGGAGCGAGAAAGGGGGAGAGAGAATAACAGGCTAATAAGGATGAAATGTTTTCCTGCACCTTCATGTCCCAGTTGGATTTTCTTTCCTCCTGACAACTCGCAGGTTAGTGTGTGTCTGTATGTGTGTGTCTGTGTGTGTCTGTGTGTGCGCGTACACATGCACACTGCACATGTGTGACATTAACGTGTTTATGCCAGCACGCATGCACAGTTTCCAAAGGGGATGACCGACATGCATCTTCTCACTGTGTGTGTGTGTGTGTGTGTGTGTGTGTCTGTTGTTGCACTGTGTTGATATAGCGACGTCTCCACAGTCACAGTGAGGGCGCAGGGATCCGCCCAGCGGTGGGAGTGTGTGGGCATCCTCGGATGTTTATAAGCACAAACTCGACTGCTCCCACTGGAGCATGTGTTGTTCACACAGAGAATGAGACGGCGCGAAGACGACTGACCGCTTACTTTGTATATTACGCTCATTCACAGCCACATGCGTTGTTATTTGTTAACCCCGTGACCCACAACTTCAACGCTTTGCATAGAAACTGAAGCCGTATGCGTCTAAATATGGTATGCATACATGGTCCATCCTCACTAGTGCGGCATAAAGTACACAGTATATGTCCCTGACAAGCGGAATAAAGGCAAATGTGTGATATACAGTACAAATAAATATGTCCATCCTCCGAAGCACGAGGAGAAGAAAAAAAGCCCAGACAGTCTATCACAGCGCTCACATGTCAGGACGATTCACACTTACACGTTCACACCTACAGGCAATTTAAATTTGTGACTGCATTGTCTTCAGACTGTAGGAGGAAGTCAGTGAACCCAGAGGAAAGAAACCTATGCAGGAAGATCCAAGTCTGCTGTGAGGCAACATCACAAACCACCATACCACTGGGATACCCTTATAGCACCTATACCAGGGGTCTGCAACCTTTTGCCATTTTTATCCCCTTTCCTAATCCTAACCCGACACTGACATGAAGGAACAAAAATCAGTTGTGAGTCGACACTGACGTTGCCAAATTTCACAGCATTAAAGGCCATGAATAAGCATTCATTCGCTTTTCAAAATCAACCAAAAAATAAAAAAAGGATAGTGTGTGTTTCCCTTTTCGTCCAGTTTTGAATTTTACATGTAACGCACGTTCCGTGACCTGAAGGCTGCGTAACCCGGACGTGACCTGTGACAGGGGAACTTCACCCGGGACAAAGATAAAACTATAAATCAACCAAAAAATGACAGTTTTATGCTTTTCGCTGGAAGTACAGTAGGAGGGTAAAACTCTGAAACCACGTCATCTATACGTGCAGTCATTAGTGTATTTTCAGAAATGACAAGGATCGGTTTTCCTTTCCAAACTAACACTCTTTACAGTGTTTATTGACCATCACGGCAGCTGCTGGAAGCATTTCCCCCTGTTGACCTCTCACAGCTAGGCCACATGAAGCCGACAAACCCTGTGTTGCCTATGTAGCTGATGTTCCCAGGACCAGTAGTCTTTATGGAGACCAAAACCTGGTCTCTGTAATGAGGCAGAATGAGGAACTGGACTGGACAAGTTTAGGGCTAAGATAAGACTTTGTTGAGGCTGTAACTGGACTGAACGTGGTGGAGTAATTCAAATCTACTCAAACAGTTTGAGAGAGGAACATGAACCAGGAGGAGAAATGATTGTGTACCACTCTCCACATGAAGAGCCCCCCGCCCCGACTGTTTCATGTCAAGCACCCTACCCAAACCCCCATGAAACGGCTCTATTCTCAATCACAGACCTCATTTTTGGACACGTTCGTGTCCTCACCCACTTTCACAATGTCAGCAAACTGGTCCCTTTTTTTTTTTGGCTCTGGTCTGATGAGCTGCAGCTGGTGAGGGGAGGTCTGGTTTTAGCGTTCGAGTGCAGTTCAGTGTTTCAACAGCCGCGGTGCAGCTTCACACGGGGAATACAGAGCAGCAGTGTTCTCTGATTAACTGTGATTAACTGCCTCTGAGGGCGAGATAAAAAATACACTGTTTGTTTGTTTTATCTTTGACATTTTGCAAAACTCACTCAATGTCACAAGGACACAGATCTACTGTGAATCCTTATAGATATCCTAAGATATGGAACCACATATTATGTCAGGAACCACATACATACACAAATATGTAAATCATCAAATCATCAAAAGGTTACGAAACGACCATTTGTTTTATCTAAATTATATCCAAAATAATCAGATAATAGCTCAAAAAAACAATCCATACATTTGTGAAAATACAGCTGAAAAAAGGTTTATATCATAGTCAAGGACATCTGGGTGTGTTACGCATCGACAAATATACGTCAAAAATGTATTTCAAAATACCAAATACCCAACTAGAAATGTACCACAATAAACTACAAAATGGGAAAAAAAAGGACTGGGTGAGGTATAATCTGCCAAATATCATCCTCGAGAAGGAAACCAAGTGATTTTGATGCAGGAAAAAAACATTTAGGTCACAAGGTCGGAGCTGCAATCACATTCATGGCAAGTAGAAATGTTCATTTTATGGGTTGTACTGGCCCTTTAAGGGTATTCCACCAGGTAAAAAAGGACCAGGAGAGGTATAATCTGCTAAAAACATAACCTTCATGAATGAGACTAAGTGATTTCGAAACCAGAAAAAAACCTATTATGACTCAAGGTAGGAGTTGCAATCACTTTTTTGCAATCCTGAAAGAGCATTTTATGGTTTATAGTGGCCCTTTAAGCATATTTCAATAGGTTAAAAAGTACCGGAGGAGGTATGATCTGCCATATATAATCCTTAAGAAAGAGACCAGAAAGGTCACAAGGAAGGAGCTGCAATCACTTTTTGCAAGTGGAAAAGAGCGTTTTATCGATTGTACTGGCCCTTTAAGAGTATTGCAACAGGTTAAAGGGACTGAGTGAGGTATAATCTGCCAAATATTAGCCTCAAGAAGGAAACCAAGTGATTTTGATGTAGGAAAAAACATTTAGGTCGCCTTTTGGCAAGTGCATAAGAGCATTTTATGGGTTGTACTGGCCCTTTAAGGACCATCAAATTATAATACATATTTAAAGAAATGTTTTTATAATGATTAAGTCCAGTTACTGATTCAGTCATTGGAGATCTGTTATTAGTTGGGTCATAAAGAAAGTCTTATTCTAAGGCAACCTGTTTTGTTTTAATGCATTTGTACACTTATCCAAATAAACTCATGGGTAATTTATGCAGCGTCTCCCTAAGGTTTAGCTCCTTTAGCTGTGGAGGTGTGCACCCACTGTTACCACACTCACACACCTTTAATCTCAAACAAGATTAAAGTTGTGCTTCTACATGTTCTCGGCCCTCGGAGGCAGTGAGAGGTTGTAAACCTTTAAATTTGCGGTTTGTTGCAGGTCTGGTAATTGTATCGGCTGCTGTGTTCAACAAAGTGGCTTGTTTTAGTTCCTCCCATTGATGTAATATTAGTCACACTTTAGAGGTAGTTGGCTAACTGCAGTGAAACGGATCACGGTGGGTTTCTAGCAGGAAAGTACACTACTCTAATTGCCTTAAACATGTTTCTCCCTTCAACCAGTCGATATGCCCGCAGCGCGTCCGTGTCCGTGTGTGTGTGTGTGTGTGTGTGTGTGTGTTCCATTGGTCAATAAAGCGTGTGCTCAGAGGCAATTGGTTGTTTTTCCTCAACTTGACACGTTAAATGCAGTCACACTTCAGGTAAACACACACACAGGCGTATTTGCACAAACACACACACACACACACTCTTCCTGTGAGGCTATTGGGTAAATGGTATTGATCCCGTCCTGTTTTCAGCTTATTTTCTCTTATAACCCCTCAGAGCTCAATCACACTCACTGACGAGCGTGGAGAGTCTCTTAAATCACACCCACATGCAAACAACAAAACATTTATTCATAAGTGCAAACGCGCCAGCAAAAGTGCTGTCGCCGGTGCCGTCTGTTGACCCGCATGATGCAGAGATGATAGAAATGTTCCAGTGATGACTTGACTACGCCACTCTCTCTCCGTCCGCGTGTCGTCTATTGTATCCAGTCGATCGTGTTGGTGTCGACCTGATTTAATTGGTTCGGGGTTCGGGGGAGTCCGTCCACTCTGGTCATCTCTGAATCAGTAGAGGGAACAAACTGGTGAGTGTTGTCAGCGCTGAGGCGAGATGATTCAACAAACCCACAGACACAGCGACGTTTGAATGGTTTTTAACATTTAGCGTCAACAGTGTTTGCGGTTACACTTTACTAAAACACTTATTGACAAGTGGTTGGATGAGTTCAGAGGCAACGTCAGAAAGATGTCGTCCTTAAATCCTCCTCAAACCAGGACCCTTTAAGATCCAACGTGAGAGAATTAGTGACATCTAGAGGTGAGACAAACAGAGCACCTCTGCTTTCCTCTCCATCTTCCTATTACATCAGGAAACTACGGTGGCCTGTGTGCAAGATGTCGATCTTCTTTGTTTGCTTGGTAAACACACTTATTTTCAGTATGGCTGAAACTATCGTTATGAGGATGATGCGTACGTTGTACCCGGGAGTCGGGACTGCTGTGCTGAATGGACATTTGCCTGCAGTTCAAACAGGTTTTTACACATATTTACTAGTTTTATAGCAGGAAACAGATTGAATGGAAAGTCCTCTGGTTAACTCTCCGTGGTGTGTTGAGCAGGGGCTTGACGGTGGTGAGCCGCTATTGGATTTCTGAAATATAAGCCTAGACTTGCACAAATAAAATATAAAATTCTATGATGTTGGGTATTCTATAACAGAAACTAACGATAACGATAGTTTCCGGGTCACAACAAAATAAGCTATGCAAAGTCTCTTGTGGTTGCCGTGATTTCCGGCAACAGTACTACAGTTTATATGTCTCCTCCTTCTTCCGGGTCAAAGGCCGGGGAGGAAATGATGGTGCATGCACAGAACGGCAAATCTGACTCCAGTCAAACTAAACGTATACATGCTTAGTCCGATCGCTTTTACATGTTTACATGACATTATACGACTAAAATCAGACTTTTACAGAGTGTTACAGAGCAGCATCATATTGAACACACGCCTTCTTCATAGTCAGCTGCAGACGTCATGACGATGATGTTGAACACCAGTGTGTGAAATAGCTTCATAATCGTTTTTGTCTCTAAAAGAAACAGTGAAAGGAAAACAGTTCTTTTATTTTTACATCTCGCATCTTTGTAATCCCCCCCCCTCCCCGCCCAAACACACACACACACACAGGTCTTCTTCTTTTCACTCTCTCCTCCCCTCTGATCTGTCCCGCCTGTGTGGCTCTTGACTCATTTCATGCATCCAGGCGTTTGTCGATACACATCTGGAAACGGCGTTTGGCTCGGGTTGAATCTCAGGAAGTTTTCACACTTCACGACTCATTAACCCGCAGACCTGTAGGCCTCTCAAGCAAAGGAGGGAGGGAGGGGGGAGGAAGGGATGGGGGGGAGGAAGGACAGATAGAGGGATGATGGGTGGCATAGATCAGTGGTTCTCAAACTTTTTATACCAAGAACCACCTGAGAAAATATTGAACTTTTGAAGTAACACCATTATCACCAAGGTTAAAATACAGTGGTGTAAATAGACCGAGCAAGATTTATTCTCTCATCATCCTCCTCTTCCTCACATATACTGTACTTCACACACTGGTAGAGTAAGATGGAACAAGAGATGAGATGACTCTTACTATAATTATTATTATTTAATGTATTAAAACTAAACTAAACTAAAACTAAGCATTTATTAAAAAAATAAAGAAAACTTGCAAACCTGCTTTAAAAATATTTATTTTAAAAACTAGAACTAATTACAACATTTTTTATAACGTTGGTGTCAAACTGGAGGCCCGTGGCCCACATGTGGCCCCGAAATCACTGTAATGCAGCCCAGGATTTAATATCATGGCCTACGACCTCCTCTTCCTCACAGCTGCCGGTGAGCTCATAGAATAAAGACAGAATATACTAAATATAGTTTTTAATAATAAGAACAATAATAAGACATTTTAATTATCGCACAATTAAATGTATTACATTCTACATTAAATTGTTTTGGCATTTTAATTACAGTCGTCCACGTTATTATTTACTTCATTTTCCATTCATTTCTGTGTTTGACATTTTATTTTGCGTCATACGTATGTTTTTTATTGTGAAGTGTTCATTCTTCTACATCAAAACAGGCACTTTTATTTTGAAATTCTCTGAAATATCATCACTTTCAAACGGCGCGGATGGATTTACGATGATATACGATTGTTTTCATCTATACTCCAACATTTGAAATGAGCCCAGGAAAGATTCAAAGCCATTTCTACACGTTCATTTTTGCACTTAAATACACGTTTGGACTTGTTTTGGGAGGATTAGGGTCTTAACTTTGATCAACAGTTAAAAAAAAGAACACTTTTGTTTTACTATGTTTTTGTGGTGGATGTATACGATGGTAGTTTTCTCGGCCCAGCGGCGACACCATCAGGTTCAAATACATGAAATACATGCGTTTGTCTCTGATACAGAGTCACCGCCTGTGTTTTATCAATAATCCGAGGAATTGAAACAGTGAAACTTCACGCCGACAGTTTAAAACACTGCTGATGCTTTAAAAAAAAACACGAAGAAATCTTTGAGCAAAAGAACTTATCATTAAAAGGACGAGCAGAGAGAGAGAGGGAGAGAGAGAGAGAGAGAGGTGCGAAGATGTCCAAAATAAAAACAGATTGGACTGAGGTGTGTGTGAGTGTGTGACAGTGTGTGTGTGTGTGTGTGTGTGTGTGTGTGTGTCCAGGGTGTCTGTGCCCAGCCCTCTGTGAGTAATGTGTCTGAAAGAGGAGCTTTCCTAATGAAACACTTTTTGTCGAGTGATAATTACACCAGTAGAAAATAAGGACACCTCCAGTCGACGTGTGAAACTTAGCTTACTAAAAACACAAAGTTCCTCCCTGGTTATATTTCCTGTGTGTGTGTGTGTGTGTGTGTCTGTGTGTGTGTGTGTGTGTGTTCCTGTATTTGTTGCCTCTTAAGGACCTTTTCTGGCATAAACACTGACCTTGTCTGGACCAGTAGTCCTAAATCCCATCCTTAATGTTGTTAATGTTGTAAATTTCCCCACTGTGGGACTAATAAAAGGATTATCTTATCTTATCTAATCTTGTCTTGTTTACACCATCCAAATGGATTACAAGTCAATGCAGTGTCCTTAAAGGTGTGGGTAAAGTACTTGTGTGTATATCTTCGTGAGGTCCAAAAAGGACATTTTGACCTTGTGGGGACAAAATCGCAGATTTTGTATTACCGTGATTACGCGACAGTTTGTGCTATTGCGTTGGAGGAAGCCGGCGAATTAGCGTCTTTTTTGGACATTGAGACAAAGACTCAAACAAATGTTATCACTTCACCCCACGGAGTGGAAGTGAAGTATTGTTTTTGGTGGCTCTGTGTGTCTGTCTGTGCTTCTGCACTTGCCAATATGACCACCAGAGGCCGCCAGAGTTTTGTTGCGTGATTGAGGTGAGGTGCCATCTCTGATTACCGTGTTATGTGTTATACTGTTTGAATTTCAAGTTTAACATGCAGTAAATTGTAAATAACTGCCATATATTGTAAGTTCTTGAAAAATTGATTAAAAAAAACCCAAAACATTAACTTA
This sequence comes from Solea solea, assembly GCF_958295425.1. Classification (NCBI taxonomy): domain Eukaryota; kingdom Metazoa; phylum Chordata; class Actinopteri; order Pleuronectiformes; family Soleidae; genus Solea; species Solea solea. The sequence continues at coordinate 24,359,764 of NC_081143.1, forward strand.
CAGGACATTTTCTGGCCCTTTTATGGTTAAAATAAGCAAGAAAAAAGCCCAGATGGACATTTTGAGTTAAAGGGTGAAAGAGCTTTTTCAAGGTTAAGACCTGATTTTAGGGTTGGATTAGAAATGGGTTTAGGTTAGGGTAAGGGTTAGGCACATAGTTGTGATGGTTAAGGTAAGTGTAACGTGTTGGGGATGCATCATGTCTACGATGTGTCCTCATTAAGATATAAAAACAAAGTTTGTGTGTGTGTGTGAGGCTGACATTTTAAGTTTTGTTTAATCATCAGTCCAATGAGAGTGTGAGAGCAGACCTTCTCCCTGATGTGTTTGTATTTTCCTCTCGCACACACACACACACACACACACACACACACGCACACACGTTGACATTTACATGAGACAAAGAACAAGATTTAATGCTTTTACTTTTTATGAGTTTATTGTATATTGAGGTTGCTTCAAACCACACACAACAACAAAAAAATGAAACTATTTATTATCTTTCATATACTTTCTTTCTCTTCTCTCTTTTAGTTTGTGCTTTCATTTTTTTTCCCCTCCCCCTCCTGATTTTAATCTGAGTGAGTGAGTGAGTGAGTGACGCGCAGCCTCCCCGTGTCACTGCGGTCGGAATCTCGCCAAGGGCCTCGATGCACATAAGCGGTGTGGATGTGAATAAGCAGTGGTGGAGCCGCGGCTCAGATTGGGAAGGAAAGCGACAGATTTAAAATATCACACACGCTGGAGATGCACAAGTACACAAAAAGACACCTGTGTCTTTTAATGGAATTTGCAGGAAATCTTGTCTCACACTTGACAGCCAAAGAATTTAGTTAAACAAATCAGACCTAGACCGGCAGAACAATTCAATTATTCTGTGTGGCTTTAATAAATGTTTGATATGCATTACATGGCAACTTCCTAATTCAAATTTTACGATTTAACAGTTGGGGCTTTTTCCCATTAATTCTCGACACACAGAGTTCCGGTTTTCATCCGCGGTGTTTATTAAATAAATAGGAAAAAGTCGAACAAAAGTATAAGAGGGAGGAGGAGAGAGTGGAGATTAGCGCACGCGGGTAAAACAAAAGTTTCGGCTACCGATGCGTTTATAATACAAACTCCTGGCATGTGCAGTGCCGGGATCTGGCAGATGAAGTGTGTAATTCTTAGCTTTAATAGATTTCTTCACCTTTTTTTGTGTGTGTGTGTGTGTGTGTGTGTGTGTGTGTGTGTGTGTGGGGCGGGGGGAGAATACCCTTATAGCTGCGTGAGCACACACAGACGTTGGTGTTAGCGGAGCTCTCTGTTTGTCCTGCTGTCTCTGTTGATGAGCTTCTGAGTCATTTCTATAGACGAGACTCGTGTTTTACAAACAGTAGCATCTGGAGACTCCACTCACGGTTTAAAATCTGGGGTTCTCAAAGTGTGGTACGTGCACCGCCAGTGGTACGCGAGCATCCTCCGGTTGGAAAATCAGAACTACTGTTCTACTGTATATGAAAATACAGAAATATCGTACTGTGACTTTAAAATTATCGTATTTTAGACGAAAACTATCACACTGAAAAAACTTGAACAAAAGTGCCAGGACATTTACTAGCAAAACTATTACGGTACACTAATAACAGGGTGGTTTCGTCATTTGAATAAAAGGCGACTGTTCATCGCTTCACAAAGTAAATGGTCTATGCATCACACGGCAGCCACATCCAATCTTATCCTTCAAAATAAAAGCCCAAAGGACTACATACATACAGCACCACTGCTTTTAACTGAAGGAACGTAACTCAGATCTGTGAAAACACTGAAACATTTACATTAAAGACAATACTTCACTGATTTGCATTAACTTTTCATTACTACAATACTGGTAGCATTTTTTTTAAAAATGTGCTTCCCAACCTCAATTTCCCCTGAGTCGAGAAATATCTTTATTCTTCTTTTTTTAGACCCACTCATAGGGGGACGGGACCTCATTTCCAGAATGTAAACTGTGTCCACCATCTATGCTAACAGTTAGGCTAACAGGACCATGTGTCACTGGTGGGCACGTAACAAAGAAAAGGATGAAGATATTTCTTGACTCAAGGGAAACTGAGGTTGGGAAGCACAATGTAACAAAAATATTTCCCTTATTCTAGTAATACACAGCTAAATGCAAATTGATGAAGTATTCCTTTAACCATCTAGCAGACGCTTTTATCCAAAGAGGAATAAGCTACATAGAAGATGTCTTGGAAAGAAATCCACTCGAAGTGAGAGTCCAGAAGTGGATCCAAGTGTAGAAGGAGACCCTGCCCTGCAGGATCTGCTGGGTCTTCAGGAGCTTCTTGAAGACCCTGTTCTGGTAGTACTTGGTAGGTCATTCCTATTCGTCTGGATTGTCTTATGTTGGGTGTTGGCACGTCAGACGACAATCCTCTGATGAACGGAGCAGTCGAGGGGTAACATAAGCCTTTATGAGAGCATTGAAGTAGGTGGGAGCAGATCCATGGAGCACTTTGTAGGCTAGCATCAGTGATTTGAGTTTGAAACGTTTCTTTATTTCTTGGCGAGCAACATTGTGAAACATCTGACGTTACGTGAGACAATCTGTGCATGTGGCCATCCATGGCCGCCGTGCTGTCAGACAGAACTCATAATTACAATTCTCCTAAACTGAGGGAACTAACTAATTGAATACAATAACTCAACTGGTTATTTGCTCTCAAACCACAAACAACAACATTTGTGATGTGTTTAATGAAACGGTTAAATTATCATTCATTTGGCCTATTTTGAATTTATTGGTCCCACTTCGTACAGTGGGTGAAATTATCGTTCAAATACGATACTTATCGTACATCTGAGGGGGAGGGGCGGTGCTTCGACTATTATTGATACAAATGTAACACTTTAAAATGCATTCATTATAGTTATAGTGTTATTTACACCAAACCAGGTCACACATTAGAGTGCAGTAAAAACACAAAAGTGACCTGGTATTAATTTGCACTTTCATATTCAAAGTGAAGCACTAAGTGTGCTGAATCTAAAACACTAAACCAGTTTAATGACTTTGCTTTTAAAAACCAAATACCTTAAGCTTCACACCATTTTTAGCTGCCATAAGTTACGTTCTGCTATTTTACATGTGTTATTTATTTTAATCCATTTGTTTCTGAAATTGTGAACATGTGTGAGTGTGTGTTCTAATTGTGTTGTGCGGGACACACATCAAGACTGAAGCAGCTTATACCTTTCCAGGTTGTAAGAATCTTACTGCTCGTTACTTATTCCCTCTCAGTGTGCTCATCATTTAATGTTTTCATAGGTCGGCGGTGGATTGAGATGCACTAAGTGACGAAGGTGTAACCGCAATAAATCCATGAGTGACACAGAACTACGGTGTCGTACATGTACTGGAGGGAGTCAAACCATTTAGATATCTAAATATATCTTAAATATGTTAAAAAACAAATGTCTCCACACACTATTGGGGTGAGTGCTTTCACAGCAAGAGTAGAAAAACTGACCATTTCACATCTGCTGAATTACTGAGTCCTCACACCTCCACACTCTGTCACATGGGCAGCAGAATTTTAGGTTGTCTCATTAAATGCTCTTCCGTGGTTATACCAAAAACAAAAAAGTTAGTTTTATGTACCTACTCTTTTTACCTTTTGACTTTTTCCTTACCACACGCGCTTGTTGATAATTAACACGAGGGAGCGTCGTATCAATTCGAGGGACAAAAGTCAATAAATATCATCAAGTAAAATAAAAATAGATGGTTTATTTCACTATTTAAACGCCTCAGCGTCGATGTATCTTTTGTCTTTGGCACAGAGAAGCTGCGTCTCTGTGTCAGTCAAACTACTTCAGCCTGGGTTTTGTCTCGTTACAGGGAGAAAGCTGTTTGAAGAGTCGCCAACCTCTGCCGCTGATGCACCGCGGTCTCCCGTCCTGCGCGTCGTAAAAGTGCAACAGGTAACGCACAAACCAGCGTGACTTTAATGTGACACAATAAACCCCGAAAACACACAACTTCACATCCCCTCAGTCTTGGAAGGTGTGACTTTACAGCTCCAGTGAAACATGTCACACTTCACAACAGAGGCTCTTTCTCTTTGTGAATAATTGTAAATTGTAACGTATATTTTTAGAAGGTGTGAACATATTATAGGTTTGGTGGCGCGTAATCGCCACATCTGTCAATTTGTCGTCTTTGTTTGTGGCTGTTTTTTCTCCTGGAAACTCTTTGTTGTGCAGTGAGAATATGGAAATAGTTCAGTCAGGAGAGACGAAGAGAACAACTTGGACACAGGGAAGCAGATTTCCAGTCTGAGGGCTTCTCCTTCAGAGAATTAGATTTGTGTCAATATTTTCAACTTTTCTACTTAACCTGCTTATTGCTTACCATGTTATATAAGCATGAAAGAATGATCTTTTGACGTCGATGAGATTATACATTTGAACTTGCTAAATGGGACTTTCTGTGTTCAATTTAAATTGCTGCCAAATCCGTAATCTGGATTAGATCCGGATGAAACTTGGTCTGATGGTAGAGTGTCTGATGCTGCATACACGTACCAATTTTCCAGTAACGAGGCCTTTTTTAAATCTTTATTTTACTGAGGAGTCATAGCCCAGCTAACAATTTTTCAGAACATTACCTTTTGGTTGCGGGAACGTTCCCTGAAGGTTCTCCTGTGGTTGATATGGAAATGGTCCCTAACGTTAGTTTTTGGTTGCATATTTGGTTCCCAGCACGTGACTTTGTCACAATATAAAATCTTTAGAGAACGTTCCCCTAAAGTTTCTTTGTCACAACCTTCATGCAACCTTTAGAGAACCTTCTCTAACATGACAGCATTCATTGTATATAAATGATATTATTTTAAACATGTATACAATATAAAAATATAAACAAGTCAAAATAGAAAACAAACTATAAATAAAAAATGAAAATGGAATAAAAACAAATGTATACAAAATCAGTTATAACGGTTAGTTAGTAGAGTCCATTCAAACAGGAGTTTGAACTGTGACCCATTATCCTGTGTATCTATCTGCCCACCAGATTAAAATGTCTTGTACAAGTGAGACCACGACCTTTGAACGTGTATTTAAATACCGGACTCAACTACCTGAAGCACTTTGTACACAGACGGGTCCAATTTTCCAAGTGTCTTTGTGCCTTTATCCTAATAACTCACATACAGTACAATGGCTACATGGGAGATTTGTTAGTAATGGAGATTTGAATTGACTTTACTTCTCAATAAAGGATCTGAACGTCCTTCCTCTGCACATCTGCACTGTAGCTGCAGTGAAAATCATCTTTCAGGTTCTGGCTTCACAGTCAAATACATACTCAGGAGAAATAAATGGGTGGTATTGATAATCAATATGTGATGAAATTGTTTTGTGTGTTTGAATCTCTGTCAGGACACTTATCTGTCACTTTTATGCTTCAGTTAACCCCAATCAGTTGTTGCCAGACCTCTATTGAACAATAGTCTCTCTCTATGTATACATATATATATAGATATATGTATCTATATATATCTATATATATATATCTACATCGACGTCTGACACAAGAATCAAGCCGAACAATGCCGAATCGTAGATCAGTTAAAAAGACTTAAAAATCCTAAAAACTTGGGTTCATCTCCAACATTTACCAAGGAAATGTCTAAAATCTCAATATTTAACAGAGGACTCTGGTGTATTCAGCGACAGCGCAGCTGAAAGCCTGCGATCGTGAGCGGCGAGCCACATCATGCAGCCGTGCAGTGATGACTCCGCCCACATTGAGGAGGTACTATATCAGGGGTGTCAAATTTCAGTTCCAGACACCTGTGACTGTAAGTTTTGTGCTTTTGTAGATCCACTGTGATCTGTAAGAGGTTGCATTGTTGCAATTGCACTTCTTTTCCTCAAGAAGTTTCAGGTTGGTCACAATATGTTTTGTAAAAAGATTAAATTTAAAACAAAATAATGGGAGAAATTTGGATTTTCTTGTTGGTAATAGGTTATTATGCTATTGTTTTACTGGTCCGGCCCACTTGACCTCAAATTGTCCTGTATGTGGCCCCTGAATTATAATGAGTTGGACACCCCTGTACTATAATGTAATGGAAACACAACCAAACTGTTGAGAGCTGAGCCGAGCTGAGCCAAGTCGAGCTGGGACCATGTGGTGGAGACACGGCTTTATTTTTAGCTTTTCCATTAGCGATAGTACCTGGTACCTGTCTATGGGTGTCCCCACTGCGAATGCTGCACAAACGTGTGTGTGTTCCTGTATTTGTTGCTTCTTGAGAACATTTTAATGCCTTTTTCAGAACCTGCAGTCCTCATGGAGACCAAAGCCTGCAGGTCCCAATGACGCAGAATCTGGTTCAAGTTGGAGTTAAGGGTTGGGTGTTAGGCCGAATGAGTGGAAGCCAGTGCAGTGACCTAACAAGAATAGCAGTGTGTGTGTGTGTGTGATTCAGTGCCACATGGGGGTGGGCACAGTGGAGGGGGGGAGGGGGTTGCCAGGCTCATTCTTGACGCCTTTTTTTTAAGAAGGTGTGTGTGTGTGCGTGCGTGTGTGTGAAATAATACCCGCTCATTAGGAGTGCGGTGCCTCCTGGTTAATTCATCCTGGACTGTCACGAGTCTGTGTACGACCCCCGGGTAACACATAAATCACGCGCAGAACCAACCGGTGGACCGGCGCGCTTCATGCCCCTAACACTGCTGATTTATCAACCAAATTACTGCGAGTCCTGCTCGGCCCCAACACTTTGCCGAGGAAATCACCGACTAACCCCTGAGCGAACCGATTTATTGAAAAGCTGTCCCCCTCCACTTCCATCTCCCAGCCCCCCCCCCAACCCCCACCCCCCGCCCTGCCTGTGTCACTCCACTCATCTCTCACTGACTTAATTAAAATCTATCCCGTTGGCTCGTTGGCATTTATTACAACCACTGGGCTGATGAAACAAAGACGAGGCCATAAACGCTCACCTTAGACACACACACACACACACACACACACAGAGGGGGGACACACACCACACACAAAAAGCAGAGAGAGAGAGAGAGGGGGAAGAGGGAGAGACACACACACAACACACATAAAGCAAAGAGAGAGAGAGAGAGCGATAGAGACACACCCGTAATGCATTCCCTCGCCCCTTACCCTAACCATCTCAACTAAATACCTAACAATAACCCTTAACCTAACCATAATCTAAACCCAATTCTAACCCTGACCCTAAAAATCAGGTCTTAACCCTTAAAAATAACCCTAACAATTCAAATCCTAGCCCTAAACTTAACCAGTTCCGTCTTTCGGTCTCCACATGGTCTATACTGGTCCTGACAGGGTCAGTATTTATCCCGGGAAAGGTCCTCAAGTGGTCACAAGTACACATAGGCCTACACACACACACACACACACACACACACACAGGTTTGGGCAGCTATTCTTCTTAGGACACTGCTGCTGCTGCTGCTGCTTAACCTTCTAACCTTAATCTATAACCACAAGCGTAATCTTAACCCTAAACTGAACCAGTTCCTCACAAATAAGGTTCTGCCTCATTAGGACCTGGTTTTGGTCTCCATGAGGAGGAGCTAACAAATACACAAGTACACACACACATTCATTACCTGCTGTCACATATCCCCATTTCTGCATGTGTGTGTGTGTGTGTACAGTACAAATCAAATCTCACGCTTGTTTCATTTCCCTCTGACCTTATTAAAACCAAAAATAGAAAACAATTGAAAAACTTGACTCGTGCACCGAGTCTGAACCACGTCAGGTTTTTACTTGACTTGTTAAATTAACTACGATTGGAAAAAAACAAAACAAAAATACATGTTTACTCTCGTGTTATTTAAGGACAATGAAAGCCCTCACTATACAAACTGCTCTTAGTTCAGATCCATCCATAAATAGACTTGAGTAAAGTGTCATTATAAAACAATCACACATCATATTATCAGAGGTCTCAACAGAAGAAGTCGCGAGTTCTGGAAAAGTCATCAAACTCAAATCTTATTACTGTGCCGTGATAAAGCATCTGCTGTTTAATATTATTTTAAAAGAAGCCTCCAGGACTGAACGTCAGGACTAAAGTAAAACTCTTCTTTTCCACCAGCGAATCCCCCTGAATGTCCTGGAGCTGATGAAGTATTTCACTCACAATTATTACAGACTCTGTATCACACGTTTAATTAGCTTCACCTCTAATTAGTTTGGACAGAATTAAGATTCTCTTTAATGTGCAGGAGGGATAATTGATTTTAAAGAGGTCACGTGTGCACTCGTTAAATACATTTGGTTTTTAGAGGCTTTAAAGAGTTTGGAATGAAAAAATGTATGTTTTAGTTTTGATTTAGTGTTAATGAAAGTTATAACCTTGGCTCTAATAATTATTATAACAATAAAAATAATAAGAGGTGCAGCAAGTTAGAAAGAAACAAAGACGTTTTCATTATATACAAGTAACTGAACAATTTTAAAGCCATTTAAAGCACAAGTATTAATGAAATCACAGTTTTAAAGCTGCATTTGATCAGGAAAAACTAAAAAAGAGAGAATGGTTAACAAACATCAGTTGGTAACACTGACATTAATGAAGTTCCTTCAAAATGAAGTTGTCTTCACATAACTTGGCTAATTTACTTTGAGTGAACTTAGACAAACTCCAAATGGCCAGATAAACAAAACATCCTCATATACTTGTCCATATGTGGTGAAATTAGCCATTATTAAGCCAACGAATCAGTGCATCCGTACACCTTTTTGACCTTTCCCATTAAAATATTAGTGATGATTTAAAATTTAAACTACCTTAAACCACAGTATATGCAGATATTATATTATATTATGTCGTATTAGTCGGTTATTAGTTCCACAGGGGAAATTCCTTGTCAGAGATAAATAAAAGAAATAAAATATAAAAACATAAGATGTCCTAATAGACCGTTAAAACATACAATAATAAAACAATAAAATACTGTAGAAAGTATTAAAAACACAAATAAACAAGTCTGCATCAAAAGCCAAAGAGTAAAAATGGGTAAACAGATAAAATCTCTGTCCCCTCTGAGTTTCCCTTCAGATTGAGATTATTAATTTGGTGCAGGTCCATGTGCTGCAGGTCAGAGGTCACGAGTTAAAGCTGCTCTGGTGCATGTGCAGAGGCTCGTGGACCTGAGGAGGTGAGGGTGCGTGCGAGCAGGTTCTTGAAACGATGTTTGATAATTAATTGTGCAAATTTGTTGCAATTAAATGAAAATAACACGTCTTGGAGAACTCAATTAGCGTTAATTAATCCTGCCTCTATAAATTACAGCACTCCTCTCTCTCTCTCTCTCTCTCTCTAACCTCAGGGCTCTATTTCTTCATTCTTGGAGGTTACAGTCTCCTCTCCTCCTCTCCTTGCCTCCTCCTGAGGATTGGATATGTGGAAATGGTGATGTGTATGTGTGTGTGTGTGTGTGTGTGTGTGCGGGGGGGTCGGTTGGTTGGTGTCGGTGGGTGCAGACGGGGAATGTGGAAGGTGCTAAATTAGCCGGCTGATCCGCGCTCATTGCCGCATACACATCCGTCCATTACCGCGCGGCAGCGCCGCTTTAATATTCCGCGCATGGCGGCCGCGTCCGGAGAGCAGATTTATCAAATGGGGAAAATGAATGTATGATGATCAGTTAAATTGAAAATCAGCGCCCCGGTGACAGGCCGCACTGACACCTCGGTAATTAGAAAGAAAAATGATGGCGTCCGAATGCATAATAGAGCAAAAACAATTTACGCAGCAGCTCCCCTTCTCTCTCTCCCCCTCCCTCCCTCTCTCTCTCTCCCCCCACGCCGTAATGATCGCGCGTTCAAATTGAAAATTTCTCCCGCGGATGAAATTGAATTCATAAAGTGTGATGCATGAGCGGCACACGCGCGGCGGGAGGCCACATACACACACTCACACACACACACACACACACACACACACACACACACACCAGGCCACGCTCCACTTGATCGATTGGTCGTTTTATGTTGGTGCCACCGAAACAGGGGCCTCCTCCTCCTCACCCTCTCACCCTCCCTCATCCCCTCACCCTCTCACCCACTCAGGTCTACAGGCCTGTCCCTGATTACAGATGTACATACAGGTCTTTGTTGCAACTAAAAAAAATAAAAAAGCTCCTTTATTTCTCACAATCATGTCAGATCACGTTTTTTACATTAATATATATGTATAAATATATATATATATATATACATATATATAAAATAATAATGATGTTTTTTCTTGTTGTGACATGTATGACCACAGCAAAGTGATTCTCATTTATTACAATCTGATCTATTTAACATATCTATATAAAAACAGCCTGTTTTATGTTCTGTTTTGCCTCAATGACACTTTCTCCTCTTCTTCCTCTTAAGGGCAACAATTTGATTATTTCCAAATTAATTAAAGCATTAAAATGAAATGCTTATTTACACCAAATGAAGTGTCAGCTTCACATACTGTAAACATACCAGACAACAACAACAACAAAAAAACCCTGTTATATTATACATTCCCTGCTGTCTTTTAAAAGAAACAGACTCGCGCAGTGAGGAGTTACTGTATTATTGTGTGTGATGACGCGTTAACACGGCACCAGCGGCATAAAACACGTTCTAATTTAATATATTAAAGAAATATCTCGATACATGCAGATATCTAATGTTGGGTTTTATTTTGGAGTTGTGAAGTTTGCTCATTTAGTGCACATTTGCACATCGGTTTCTAAGTCATTAAACTGGTTTACTTGTTTAATTCAAGTTCAGAATCACCACACTTTGTGATTCACTTGCAAACTAATACAAGGTCACTTTAAAAAGTGACACTGATTTGGTTTAAATAACACAATAACTATAATTTATGCAGTTTGTAGTGTTACATTTGTATCAATAATAGTCAAGCACTGGCTAATCTGAGGTGTGTGATGGGGGGGGGGGGGCTTTGGGCCCAAGTTTAGGGCCCCATAAAGGCTTGGGCCAGCCCTGCATGCATGGTTCTAAAATGATTTATTTTTAAATTATTTATAATTTTTTTCTGTTACTGATTTGCTACCACAAAGAATCAAACCTATTTTTTTTGGTAATTAATCGCACTCTTGAAGGTAATTGATTACAGTAACACACTCCTCCTCCCCCTCTTCCTCCAACTAACAAAAAAGGAGAGCGAGAGAGAATAAAAACTAGGGAATTTCACAGAGCACGCGCGCAGAATGAGCGATTTAATGTGATTGTTTCGGTCGAAGGGGACGTTTCCCGAGGCCTTATGGGAAAATAATGTCCTTATGAATTAAATAATAGGGTTATTACTTTCATTGATTTTGGCTGTCTGGGAATTTAGTGTTGAGCTTCGGTCTTAACCCTCTCTCTCTCTCTCTCTCTCTGTCTCTCTCTCTCTCGCGCGCGCTCCCTCTCTCTCCTTCTCTCTAATTATTTTCCTATAAGACTCCTCTGCTTCCTACAGCGCAAACAGCACAGAGTCACTGAGCGAAAATTATGTAAATATTATTAAAGGGACTCAGGCACGGAAATTCATTTTAGGTCGGCGCAGCAAACTAAAGCTCTGTCCCTCGGATCCTCCTCAATTTATTTGCAAATAAAGGGCGAGGTGACCGGGAGGGATCGGGCATATTTAGCCGGGCTGTCAACACGACTGCTCCGCGCGCCAGCTCGCCAGAATTAATGGTTTTAATAATTGGGATTTCACTGTCCGGGGAATTGGTGGCGTTTACACTTCATAAGCTTATAAACCAAGCTTCTTTTTTTTCTTTTTTCTAAACAGGAGCGCGCACGCACGCACGCACGGACGGCTGGTGAGTGCACGCACGTGGGTTCACAGACACACCTGTTAAAGGGTAAATTTAGAGGTTCTCAATTTTTTTTTACCTCATTCAGTGACCCCTCAAATATATGGATGTAGATTTGTTTTGATATTTTCAAACAACACTTTATGAATTGAGCAAACAATTAACCACAAATTGCAAATAAAATATTGATATAATCGTTCAAAAATATCGTATTTTATTTGTTTGAAAATATACTTTTTGTTTGCCATAATCGGATTTGTGTTTGCTCTGAATCTTTTGCGTTCACGCTTCCTCTTCTTTGCGCCCTGTTTTTTTTTGTTAGCGATTCTGACCATGGGCGGGCCTTAGGAGGCTGCCTGCTGATTGGCTAGCTCAATGGATCGGCAGTAGTCACGGGCCCAAGTTTTTCGACAAAATAATTGTAAGTTTCGTATGTTTGTCAGCTTAAAAACCTCAGATACGTAGAATGATTTTGTCGAATGTCGACGGGGGGAAACTTGGAGAACGAGTTCCACACCGACAGCGACTCCAAGCCCATGATTACTTCCAGGCCATTGAGCTGTTTGCTCCAAAACTCAGTAGCCAATCAGCAGGCAGCTTCCTAAGGCTCCGCCCATGGTCAGAATCGCAAACAAAAAAACCATGGTGCAAAGAACAAATGAGGGAGCGCAAACGCAAACATCTAATTCCATACATATCAGTATCTAACCCTCATGTATTTGCCTTGGAATAATGTGACGATACATTGTTGCCAAAGCTTCACACAAATATAATAATCATTTTGTAACAAGGAGGTCATATTATATAGTAATAACCTGTTATATCCAATGCAGTTGTGGTAATAAAGAGATAATATTACATGTTCTTTCCAAAGTATATTAGCCTGTAATGTGAGTACTATTACTATGATGTTATAAATGAATGTACATAGTATTTTACAATTCATTTAAATGGTCTGTATTTTGCCATTCACCCATTCACTCACACATTCTCTACCATTCACACGCCACTGGCACAACACAGTGTCTTGACTTGTGGAGCCGGGAATCGAACCCACAACCTTGGGAGTCGAAACTCGCTCTACCACTGAGCCACCATCAATATAGTCGCAGTTACAGCCAGGCCTGTCAAAATGATTAATTTAAATATCTAAATATTTAGTTTTAGACACAAAAGCTGCATTTGGTTTCACTTCCTGTGACGACTGTCGACTGACCTTTGACCCCAGACGCCTCCACTCACACACACATATGGCTAAAGATGGATGTAAACAATGTTGGTTCTTTGGAAAATGTCACTTTTAGAACGTCGTCCAACTGAGCAACAGTTAAAAAAGATAAAAGAGGAACTGAAACTAACTAATAATTTTGGACCTCTGGACAGTTAAATATCTGTCAACAGACCAAGAAATCATTCAAATATTGTTCTGTCTAAACCCTTAAGAGGAAAAGACAGTGTGACACACATTTACATGTTATATGAAGAAGATGACCTTAGTCAATTATGACATTTTGACTGGAAACTGCCGTCTATTTACATGAGTAACTGAGTAAAACACAAGAGTGGCGTCAGAATAATACGAGTAAACAAACATGCTTTAAATGGCCTTGAGTTTGTTTTTCAGTAAGTTCTGTTTAAACTTAAAGAGGCTGTTTAACAACAACAACATGTCTCATTATATGTTAATTCTACATCAGGTTTGCATTTAGTCCAAGCTTCAGATTTAACAAGAAAACACATGATTAGCTGCCATAAATTAGTCATGATTGACAGCTCTCATAAATCATTTATAGGGCTTACAATTCATCATTTTCAAACTGGAAATTACAATTTGGGACATCGCAATAAGGCTGCAATTTAAGTTAATTTTCTTTTTGTTCTATTTAATCACTGAATGCCCTGTATGTTATAGAAACAATTTAGTTTCTCATCCTTACGTTGAATTTTGATTGTATCTCACGGTAAAAGCTCAGTTCAGTTGTTAAATCTATACAAAAGCTTGACTTATATAAAAAATAAAACTATATTACCCACATTACTCAGTCCAAGTATATAAACCGCGTATAATGACCGTTTTTAATAGATCATCATGGGGGCCCCTGTGGCAGTGAGCCATGCACTTCCCAGGGTCCACGGACCCTCGTTTTAGAACTGCTTAACATCTGTGTTTACATTCTCACTTCCTTGGCCCCAAAAAATATTAATATGAGGCCTGGCACATCCCTGTGTCTTTATCTGCCCCCCTCCCTCGGGGGACCTGCACGCTGCTATTAGAACAAATGACGAGGGGCCCGGGCTTTTGTAAGAAGGCGCAGGCAGGCGGGCGGGCGGGCGGGCGCGCGCCTGTCCTATTATGTGCGACACATGATCAATAGGGCGATAACGCAGCAACATCAATATAAGCGACAGAACAATGAGGGATATCATCGAACATCTATCTTAATATAGCCGACTACAAGGGCCGTCTGACAAGCGAGGCAGCTCATGAAAATTCCGCCCCACGAATCTGCCTCCACCATCTCCTCCTCCTCCTCCTCCTCCTCCTCAATAGTCTGTGTGCACTCACGCACACACACACACACACATGCACGCGCACGGTGCAGCTGGCGCGGCTATTATTTTCCCATTTCAATTTGACACCCCTGCCTTTCATGCTAATTCTATTATTGTAGGAAGTTTATGTGATTCCATATCACTAGAAATCGGTAATGTCTAATAACCCTTTGGGCTGGAAGGGTGGAGGGCGGAGGGGTGTGTGTGTGTGTGTGTGTGAGGGGTGGGGTGGGGGGGTGCAGTGCCTGGAGGCCCCCACGGCAGCCAGTGGGAAAATAATTACTTTCATATCAAAACTCAGCAGGAGGCGGCAGGGTCCTACAGCCCCGCGGCCACTAACCTCATTCCAGCTCGGCCTTTCAAATGAATAAATTTGTTAAAGCAATAAATACAAACAGCCAGACGGACTTGAGCTGCAGCTCCGGCTCACTACGCAGAGGAAGAAAGAGGGATTTATCTGCTGTAACACCACAAAAACTCCAGCCGTCGTGATCCACAGCAACCTCCCCCTGTTAGTTATTTATTGTTTTCCCCCCTCTTCACCCCCTCCTCCATCTCATCCATCCATCCAAAGGTGGTGGTGGTGTGTGTGTGTGTGTGGGGGGGGGGGGGCAGCAGCAGAGACCCCGGAAAGACAGTGATTCAATTTAAGCAATAACTTTATTTATCAAAATGTTTACATATAAATATCATTTTTCTCGCTTTTACAATATCTGAGGATTTTTGTTGTGTTTTATTTTGTAGCCTAAGTTTTTTTTTTTCAGTTTTTTTTGTTACAAGTTGGTCACCGAGAAAAAGGAGGGAAAAATAAAATAAAAGCAGCTGCTTCTAAAAAGGTGTTTTGGGCCTAAAGCCCTATGAAGAAGAAGGAGAGGGCAGCCACAGCCTGTTTGGGGGGCCGCCATCTGGATTGATCACACGTCGTTCTGATTAAAAAATAGATGAGAGTTAAGTCTCCTGATTCCTGATATGTTTTCTTCGAGTGTCTCAGCAGAGCTTTGGGAATGTTTGAATTGTGTGAGCAGTGTTCCTGGTCCTTTGTTTATGTTTGCTCCTCGCAAAGTGTTAGTCCATATCGACATCTTCTCCATCTGTTCCGGGTGTTTCTTGACAGTCTGTGTTTGCCTTGAGACACTCGGAGAGGCCTGGAGACGCTCGCTCCTCTTTTGCACACAGCTCTGCGGCTTGGCAGCCGGCGGACGCTGCCTCCGCTTGAACTTTCAGAGTCCTGTCCTCGCTGCTGTCGTGGCCGGACTGCGCCGAGCTCAGCCTGGACAGAGTGGACTGAGCGTGCGCGCCGCCTGCTGAAGGGGAAGCGGGGAGTCTTCCGTCGCTGCAGTCGCCGCCGTACTCCTCCCCGTCTGCTCCTTCTGCTCTATTGCTAACGTGATTGTGGTGATGCTGCTGCTGCTGCTGCTGCGAGTTATGCTCCGTATGATCCGAGTTTAGAGGCTTAATGACAAAGCTGGAGAGGTCAGAGGGAGCGGGGCTCCTCTGTCCCAGGCTGAGCCTGTTAATGTTGTCCTGACACGACGTGGCCTTCAGGGCCGCCTGGGGCACCAGAAAGCCCAAGGGCTGATGTGTAATGGGGTAAAGCAAGAAGTGACCTTTACCCACCAGTGTCCTCTGACTGGGCAGTGAAGGGAAGTCCAGCGGAGATTTGCGTCGAGGCGTGGCGTCAGAGAGGAGGCTCTCCACGCTGAAAGGGTTCCTCTTCTGCAGGGTGGAGGACCTGGGGCCTTCCGGGCTGGAGCTGTGCGTGCTGCCTGGAGAGACCTGCTCCGGTTCTCCCGCGGTTCTTTGGTTTTGGTGGCTTTGCAGTTGGCTGAAGTCGTGTCTGGTTTGGTCACAGCTGGATTCAGTTTGGTGTCCCCCTGCTCCCTTCGTCGCCGGCATGTCGATGTGTATAGTCCCGTTGATGTTCGTCGACTGCTGCTCGCTGTCGGTGAACTGCGAGACGCCGCTGTCGCTCTCAGAACCCCCGGGCGTGTGGAAGCTTTCGCCGGCGAGGAGTTTGTTCTGGGATTTCAGCAGCTTCCTCTCCTGCTTCCGTTTCTTCTTCTCGGCCCGCTCTCGGTCCCGGCGTGCGATCTCCTCGGGGTCCATGGGCTCGCCGCTGCACGTGGTCGGGTGGGAGTTGTGTGCGGGCCGCCCTGGACCTTTCTTTGTGTTCTCCTTCTTTCTCCATTTAGCACGTCGGTTTTGGAACCACACCTGAACACACATGAACACATGAGACACAGGTTTAAAAAGTGGCACATGACCTCTGCAGTTTTCTTCTTAGGTCTGTTCCTGGAATGATTAATCACTTAATCTTTATCTACGTTTTTGTGTATTTTCTATACAAATATAAAATTGGCAATATATAATATAAGTTAGAGCCTGACAAAAATATAAAGCAAATTTGAGGAGGTGTCACCTGGACTGTGGGGGAATGGTGTTTTCAATATTGTCTGACATTTTTACTCAATAAAAAAAATCTCTAAATAATTGATTTACTGTTATTTTACTTGCAGTATAAAAACATGGTAAAATAGTGCATTTGTTCTTCCATGGCTGGAATACATTAATGCTCACACACACACACACAATAATAAATGAATATCCCTGTAATTAACAATGAATCAATTTATCAAACGTGTCATAGATTAGTCAATTCTCTTGTGCTGCTTTTGACTCAGTGTTAGGTGTCCCTTGTATTTTTTTTTCCAGTTTCCCAAATCTAATTAAATCAGTGAAGATGTCTCCTCCAGACAAAATGTTTCTGATAGTGTGTGTCTGTGTGTGTGTGTCCAAAAAAGACAACCCATGGGCCAAGAGCAGACCTCACACCTGCCAGGACCAAACTGATAAATCAGTGTCAGAGCCTTTATCAGATGAGGAGACAGAGGAGAAAACCAGACTGAGCTCATAAAAACTGTCCTCTCCTCCACTGCTGCATTAAACATCACACACAGGTCACGTGTGGACCAGCTGACGCACAGATGCGCGCGTGTTAATTACCAGTGACTCTAATAAGCAGCTCCACCAATTAGATTTAATTGCACCGCAGCTAAATCATCCACATCCCCGCGTCTTTGTGTGTTATTTTACACCCAGAACCTTCGCTCAATATCAACACAACCGCCGAGCCGAGCGAAGGGAGCTTCCCCCCCGCCTGAGAGCTCCCTCTGCCCGGCCTCTGGGCCGCGTGTCCGCCGCTGATAACCGAAGTTCGCACGAGCCGAAGATCCGCAAAAAAAAACCCGTCAGTGGCGCTTCTTGTGAAATGTTAATGTTGGTTTATATCTTTGCTGCGCAAACCTGGTGATAACGGAGCGTTAAGCGGCTTGAGGGGGGAACAATAATCTGAGGTTTAGGAGAGAAATCCCCGAACAACATATTCCGCTGCAACGGAGAAGATGAGCTCTAGACACCGCGTGTGTGCACGAGAAAGACGCACAATAACCTGCCATTGCATGTTTAACACATGGGATTATTTGTGCCAAATATTTTTATTATTATTAGATCAAATGTTATTCAAAATTATTATTAACGTCTAATTGGAAGAGGTGGAAACGTCACCCTTAAAAAATGTATATTTGTATTTTTGTTCTTATATATTATAAAAAATACTAAATATTATGTGTTAAAATAGGTTTAATGTTCCATTACAAAATAGATATTCCTAAAATATTTTACTATCACCTAATTTATTTATTTAGTTAATAACAAATAGCCTGATGATAAGAATAATAACAATGAAAATAAAAAAATTGTCTCCAATTGGAACATACTGTAATTGGCATAGTCATGTTGTCACTGGTAAAATTGTAAATATATAATTAGTAAAAGTGAAGGAAAAGGAAGAGTAGAGCTGCTCCTGCTTTTGCTCAGTAGCCTTGTTTTTATTAACCCATAAATCAATAGGTTGCCTCCATGCATAATTCAAAACAGAGCCTTTATTGACGCTTTGATAATTGACAAATAGCGATCTCAGCGAGGGGCAGGGGCAGGCCTGTGAGGACCAGCACAGCACAGCACAAATTCATCTTATAATTACAAATATTATTAGGACATAATAAATTATTATTATTATTATCACTTTAGGAATTTTGATTGTTAAGATTTAAACGAAAACTGAAATATGACCACAGTATTTCTAAACCTAAAACAAATGCTTGTTATTATTTTTTGGTGTTTTTTTTTTTACCTGAACCCTGGACTCCACGAGGTCAAGCCTGAGCGCGAGCGCCTCCCGCATGAACACATCTGGATAGTGGCTCTCGTTGAAAGCTTTCTCCAGCTCCTCCAGCTGCCACCCAGTGAAGTTAGTCCGCGTCCGTCTCCGTTTACAACCGGGACTGTCCTTATCCGGGTCCCCAGAATCTGCACCAGCGTGTGTTGTGTGTTGTGTGTGTGTGAGTGTGAGAGAGAGAGAGGGTGAGAGAAAGAAGGTGTATGTGTGTGTGTGAATGGGAGAGGAGAGAGAGGGATTCACTCTACAAGGCTGTCGTTGCTTAATTTGCTTGTAAAAACAGTAGATTTATGCAAAAATCAGCATCAGCTGTCTCTTTTCTTAATTTCTTTAAAATATATTTGCTTATTCAACTTTAATAGATTACACCACAAAATTCGGCCTTTTAAAACAACTTAATGTTCTTTATTTGACTCATTCATTATCTGCCAAAAAATTTAAATAATCATAAATCCTCATTCTCAAGCCCAGCATCAACTTCCTCTGTACAGCCTATGAATGACAAGCTTGTACTTTCATTGCTGCCTTGCACGATTAGAAATGAGCCTGAACATGAAGTTTTTAAATAAAAATAAAAAAAACCAACAAATATATAAAAATAAAAAACTTTTTAAACATAACTGAATCTGCTGTATCCTTTAAACTCTGCTCAAACACAGTCAGAGGCCACAGAATGTGATCAGAAACAGTCAGTTTACAAATGTTATCATAGCCTACATTATTCCCACATAGGTCTATAATTGAGTTATATATATATATTTATATTTTAAAGAGCTTACCTGAGAGTTTGAACTGCTGGCTGTCAGCGGACAGCAGCGAGTTGCTGACCACAGAGGCCGAGCACGAGCCGTTAAGTAATCCGTCTATCGAGAAGGGCACGACGGCCGCGGACTGCAGCTGGTGCCCGCCGGCGAGCTCGTAGGCGTGCTGGTGAGTGAGGTGGTGGTGGTGCGGATGGTGGTGGTGGTGATGGGACCCGAGCGGGTACGGGAAGCCCACCAGCCCGCCCAAGGAGCCTCCGAACTGGGCGTGAGGATGCTCGAGTACCCGACTGTCCATGCTCGCCCGGGCTGCAGCGGCGGGGCCGAAGTGACGACGCAGAGGGAGTCAGTGTGGCTGAACATGCAGTCCGACACGCAGGAGTCAGAGAGAGGAGGAAGAGGAGGAGGAGGAGGAGGAGGAGCGGGAGGAGGAGGAGAAGAGGGAGCCCGGGCAGACGACAGCCGTCTCCCGCGGCCACTACACGCTTTGAAAGCAGCCTCGAGAAGCGGCGGAGACCGGGGCTGTGCGAGGTGTGATGCGTTCACGGTCCAACCGAGGTGTCAACCCCGAGCTCTTTCTCTCCGCGAGATCTCCCACCCTCCTCCTCCCTCCGCCACCATCCCTCATTAGGACTCCTCCATCTGCACGCGGGGCCAATAAGAAACGTTAATCGCCCTGTGACGTCAGAGGCGCGGTTAATGGGGTAGGAAGACGGAGCACGAGGTAAAAACAGAGGGGGAGGGAGGGAGGGAGAGAGAGTTGTGTTTCTGTCCGATCGATCGTTAATTACACCTTTAATTCAGCTCTGTCAAAACAGTGAGGGTGAGGAAGACGTATTGATACATGGACTCCGTGAAAATCTCAATAAAGTCACACACAAAAAAGAGAAAAAGAAGCCAAAACCTTTTCCTGCTACACTTTGTAATTTATGAAATCACTTAAAATAAAGGGGTTTTAAAAAAAGAAAAAAAAAAAAGTAATTAATGCAATTAATCATTTGTACCTTAAAACAACGTTTGGGTTGCCAGGCCTAATATCTTTATCTGCAAAAAACAGAGATGAAAAATTATCTTTTTATGAAAGTGTCATAAAAAGAAGGATAAAAATGTTTTACATGTTGTTTTATAATTCAAACATGTCTCAACACATGTTGTCTTCAGGCTTTTGACTTCATTAGAGAAACTCTCTGATGATGTTTATAACTTCACTGAAACATAGACACGCGAACATCATTCCTGAAACTGTCACATCTCCAAATTTACCATTTAACATTAGGCTAAGACCTCTATTGACATATCATAATAAGTTTTCAGTGGACAATATTGATGAGTGGTTCAGAAATTGATTTTTAGTTCAACTGATCAGTCAACAATGTTGCATGTTAATAAAGACTCTTAATTGATAACAGCTTCAACGCCTTTACACTTAAACTCTTTATAAATGATCCACAGAAGGTGGTTTTAACAAGAGGCAATACTTTCTCCTTGTGTGTGTGTGCGTGTGTGTGTGTGTGAGTGTGAGAGAGTGTGTCGTGTTTTACAGGAGGCATTCAAGGCCACATTGATCCAATAACAGAGCCTTTATCATCCCCCTTTTTCCTGAGCTGTCACATTGCATTTCAAACTACAAGCCTCTCTCCATCTCTCAGGGACCCCTGCACACACACACACAGGTTTGTCCAGCTATTCTTGTAAGTACTCTGCATTGACTTCCATATATATATATATATATACATATATATAGAGAGAGAGATATCTATATCTATATATCTACATATACTTTCAGATGGACAGTCAAAACCAAGTATTATTTTAACCATAACCAACTAATGCAGAGGTGTCAAATATACAGCCCGCAGACCAGAACCGGCCAGGATGCATTTGTGATATACTATATGTTCCAGATCCAGATACCTGTGGCTAAATATTCGTGGCTTTGTAGATCCACTGTGATCTGTAATAATTGTAATGCACGTGTGTAAATGGTAAAACTTTAATGGCTAACATTTTTGCTTGTTCATCATGTGTTTTGTAAAAAGAAACTTCATTAAAGGTAAAAACACAGGGAAACATTTGGAGTTCTTGTTGTTTATAGATTATTATGCTATTATTTTACTGGTCCGGCCCACTTGAGATCAATGAGTTTGACACATCTGAGTTAATGCCTAACCCTAACCTTTATCCCTTAATTTAACTCTTAGAACACAGAGCATTATGGCTGCTTTTCTCCATTACTATGTTAAAACATATATACAGAGGCTACAGAAATGTGGAGGAGTTGTGTATTATTCCCACTGCAATTTACCAAGGGTGCACCTGCGGCACAGATCCGTGCCACATGAGCACTAAGGGTTAATGCCTAACCCTAAACTTAACCTGACCACAATTCAAAACATATCCCTTCACTTAACCAGTTCCTCAGAAATAGGGTTCTGCCTACCGGTCCTGAAAAGGTCAGTGTTTATGCAAGGTCCTAAAGAGGTAACAAAAGTAAGAACACACACACACAGACACACACACAGACACAGAACACCTAATATTTTAGTCATCCTGCTCAAACTCTGCATCATTATTCTGACTGTTCACCTGAACAGCTTACATCGATGTTCACTTGTAGAGCAGGTTGTCGTCTACATGACTCAATACTCTCACACACACACACACACAGTGAGACTCCAAGTGTGTGCAGATGTAACAGCACGACAACAGTAGGTGGCTTTTTGTATTGGATTTTTAGACACACTGGTGTCTGTAAAGGCTCTTTTCAAACCTCAACCGTTCTGGGTTATGTTAACCCTTAGTGCTCATGTGGCGTGGATCAGAGCCACAGGTGCACCCTTGGTAAATTGCAGTGGGAATAATAAACAACTCCTTTTATGGACATCCTGACATCCTGAGGGAGTGTGTTTATAGGTCACATCTTCAGGCCTTCAGGTCTTCTTATGTGTTGTTGAGTCAAAATAATCGCATATACTGTATATATTTTACGTGGGAGTAATAAGTAATAGTAGTAATAATTGTGCACAAGTCACAACATTTTTGTAGATAAACCCGAGGCGAGCGAACTTTGAAATGTGACGTATTTCCAAATTTCACAAATTCACTTTTTAAAAAAATGTGAGTACTCTTTGCTCAGGTGTGTTTATATAGTTGATGAAAATGGAAACAAGAAACTATACGATATAAGACACTCTATATCGCACAAATTGTTATAGCCTGTATATACGTTTTAACATAGTAATGTAAAGAAAGCAGCCTTATTGCTCCGTGTTCTAAAGGGTTAATGGGTTTTTTGACAATGGCATGTTGAATCTCCAACTCGAACACGTTGTGTCCTGCTTCTATGATGATGTGTCACGTTGTTGAAGGGGTAGGATTTAAACACTACCCATTGTTACTTATAAACTCTCTTGAGTGACTGTTTATGTTGTGAACCATATAGTATTTGCACTTGTGTATGGCACAACCCTCACGCTAGGACAGTAGGGGTTGACTCAACCTATCACAAATCTTTGTGTCGGTTGAGGCAGATGTTTCTTCAGAGACGTTGGTCTTTCTTTGAGGCTCAGAATGATGATGCTAACAATCCTAAGATTATAACTGGTGACTGCTAAATGGCAACATTCTCATAATTTATCCATAAATGTGGCAATAGCACTGTTCGCGTGGTTCTAGTCCCCGGTTCCAGGCCTTTCTGTGTGGAGTTTGCATGTTCTCTCCGTGTGGGTGTTCTCCGGTTTCCTCCCACATGTCCAAAAACATGCAGAGGTTAATTGGAGTAAATTAACCATAGGTGTGAATAGTTGTTTGTCTCTATGCGATTGACTGGCGACCTTTTGCCCTACTTGTCACCTGGGTTTGACACCGGCAGCCCCGCGACCCTCATGTGGAGAATAAAGTGGTAGACAATGGACTAAATGTGAGTTAAGGGATCTGAAAAGTCAGTAGGAGTCATCTTCTGTAGGTGATGGATAATACATTGTTGTATATGGTCTAGATTTCAGTATTGGACAGCTACTGACATTGCCTTCCCTTGAGTCACTCCACGAGCAAAACCCAAAATATTTAAATTAAAATTGAGCATCACATTAGTGGAGGTTCAGGGCTTGTCCACATGGAAACAGTTTTAGGTGAATATGAATATGCATAGAGGCGATCCATCCACACGGAGACAACGTTTTAGGACCTGAAACTGTATTTTTTTGCGGGAAAATCTCAAAACGCCACACTACTTTAGGAAGGTCTCTCTCATTGTCTTGGTGTTTGGAGATTGTTTGACAGTGTTACCAACTACTATTAAAAGTAAGATATCACTAGAGCACGTTCACACACGGGGGTGAAAAAAGTGTTGAATCGTAAAATAAAGAGAGAAAACCTATTTTACTTGAATAAACAAAACAGATCAGTGATTGTTCCACACACTGCACTGTGTGTGTGTGTGTGTGTGTGTGTGTGTGTGTGTGTGTGTGTGTGTGTCCGACTCTCTGGCTGCAGTAAATACAGTTAGATGGATCTCACTCGTGCGATGGATCTCATTTCCTTCTCGTAGAGTATTTAGGTTTATGACAGAAAGTCGCGAGATTTGTTGCTAGTCCCTTTTTAAAAAAAAGAGTATAAAGTTTCCGGGGGTCTGTAAAGTCGCAAAATATGCACATGGAAATGGCACAAAACTTAAACGTAAACAGACATTATTTCCCTTTCTTTCTAATTCTGTCTCCTGTCACTGTTATTATGTCTGTAATGTGTAAAACGTCTTCTTCTCTGTTTTTACGTTACAGCGCCACAACGCCAGTTCTGGCATATGTACTACAGCGCTTTGTGTCGTGTCAGGCGGTTCCGTGTGAACGGAGATATCTCCGGACACGATGCCGTTGGAAAACGGCAAAGAAAAAGATCGCTTTGTGCCGTTTCCGTCTGGATGCGGCCTCAGACAACTACAGTTGAGGTTTGGAGCCGACCTGATTAGCTTGTGCGGGAGAAACTGTGCTCAGACTGAAGTGTGCTTTAGTAAATGAAAGGTTTTGAAATTCACAATCATGGCAGCACAGGCCAAGAGCAACTGAGTGCAAGTGTCCAGGTGGGCATCTTTGAGAAAGCCAGAGAGAGAGAGGGAGAGGGAGAGAGAGGGAGAGAGAGATTATACATATAAATTGTAAATGGTGTCGCAGGGGCCAGATCTTGCCCGAGGCGGTGACTGCTTCATTTTGTGTTAAATTTCTTGACAGAAAGCCACCCGCGTGCTGGTGAATACTGAATGGTAATCAGAGCTGCTTGAATAAGTGCCCCCCCCCCCAACCCCTCCCCTCCCTCTTCCATTACTGTGAATTAATTCGACTTTATTTATCCAATTTCTGGAGCTGACAGAATGTTAATTTGAGTTGAGATTTCTCTCTGCTGTTCTGCCCGTGACCCGTAGCCCTGGGATTGGCGTGTTGTAATAACCTGAATCTTTCACCAGAAGCTCCGATAATTGTTACCTTATTAGCATGTAAATTGTTTAATTAATATTATTATGAAGAAGCATATAATCCCTCCCGTTACTTGACCCCAAGTCTATACACACAAGCAGGCTTTCTGCATTTCAATGTCTAGTTTTTAAATGGACTCTTTAATGTCAGCTGGTGGTCGGGGCTGCTCTGAACCCCCTTTTCCTCAATCTTAGTGCAACTTTAAACAGCTTGAGAGGCGCTTTTGATGCCCCCTCCCCATCTCTATCTTTCTTTTCTGCTTTCTCTACATATCCTTTTAATTTCTCTGCTGCTTTTCCTGATGTGTATTTATTTTCCTGCTCCCATTTTTGAACATCCTTCATGTCATTTGCTTATAAAAGCTTCTTCTTCTTGTTTTTTTTTTTTTTTACTTTCGTAGTGGCTGTGCGAGCCAAACACATGCAGAGCTCAATGAAAAGCAGCCCTTGACATGAGGTCCTAAGAGACCGCAGCATTTAAATTCGCTTTTCTTCCTTCCTCCCCCCCTTTTTTTCCTGGGCACGAGTGACATTGTCAGATGCTCGCTTTAATTAACTTGATAATAATATGGGCGACACTCATGCAGGCCAGGGTTCGGCTTGCTATGCCTCCAGTCCCCCTCCGCTACCCCCTCCCTTCGCTGTCTCTGAGCAGACAACACAACAAAACCCACACTTAAAAGAGGGAGAAAAAAGCTAATCAAAACAGAATATTGGTCCCTGCTGAAGTGACGACTTCTGAGCTGTAATCTATGATGAATATCACAGGGATTAACAGCGAAGTTAACTTTTTACTTTGGTCAAAACATTAAGGGGGGGATCCCCAAATAAAGGACAGATCACTAATCTGAGGCTGAGTGAAGTCAGATACTTTTTTTAAAAAAATCCTCTGCTGTCTTAAATGTTTCACATTAAATCAGTCATACATGTAGTACTGTTCAATTTTTATCCGTACATATGTTGCTTCACTAATCGGATTTAAAAAAAAATGTATAATTAAAAATTCTGATCTTTTATTCTGGAAAAAAAACACACCTCTTAAATTTTAAATTTTTGTACAGTATTGAATAGTTAAGATTAGAAGAAAAAAGGTTAGTTAAAACATAGGATTTGCCTGAAGAAGAAAGGATGTTTTGGCCCAGTATTCAAACTTGTCGACCCCTGGTGTAGAGCGTTAATCTCAACTGTAGCTATAGCTAACAATGGCTAGCACGAGATCATATGTTTGTATTGGAGTTCCTCCTGACTTCTCAACTGGAACATGGCCAACTTGGAGGTGACGTCACTCCCAGTTCTGACCTCCGATGTAAATGGAATGCACAAATTTCCACCATCTGCTAATAATGGAAGGGGTAGGGTTTTCAGCTCCCTTTTAAGAGTGGTCATGACTGCTCCTAACGTATGTCTGGTGTGCTACATACAGAAGACTACTGATTGTGGACTCGGTTGCAACATTCAGCCGGTCTGAGTTTTACACTTTAGGTCTTCAGTAAAACAAACCAAACCCTTTGAGTAACGTATTCCCCTCCTCGCCTGAGGCGGCGCTGCATCAAGAATTACTGAAGGAGAAGACGAGACAAACAATGAACAACAGATGAACTCGCTCATCTGTTGGTTACACATCTCCCCTGATTAAGAAGGACTGGTGTGAATGCACTGTTATTGTCGTAGTACTGGGCACTGGAGTTTTTTGGATCTTTTGGATATTTCCAGAATCCTTGCTCAAAGGCTTTTCTACTGTGTGCATTTCCTGCCAGTCCAAACACTTTTCGACCACAACCCAACATCTTATTTATCAACCAGCAATTGCCTGGGACCCAAGGCCAAGATGAACCCCCCAAGACATACATAACACTACTCCATTTATGGATACGCCTGCGATGCACACAATTCCTGTATTCAGGAGAACCGAAAATGAAGTTTGAAAACACTGCTGGCTTGTTTTAAATGTTTTGTATGGAGAGGAGTAACATGATTTAGCTTTAATCATGTTACCCAATGTATGTATCCTAGGAGACTTAGCAATTGTACCGTTACAAACCTCTGCTGCAAGTATTCTGTTCTATTCTACTTCTAATTCTATTCTGTAACCTTAACCCTCGCAAAGAAAGCCATCCTCCTAAACAGGAAATCAAAAAACAACTTGTGGAAGAACATTTTTATTAGATTACATATCCATGGAAAAAATGTCAGCTTCCCTCAAACACAAAACAACTGAGTTCAACAAAAACTGGTCCATTATCATCAATAAATGAACGCACGCCATACTGCACGCAATACTGCATTTCAATTCCTCACCTCTCCAACTTCTACTCTTACTTCCACAACTGACACCAATGCCACCAAAATTGTTTAACTTGCATTAAAGCGGAGTTAGGCATCTAGGGATCTTTACCCTAATTTAATAGCTTCAGAGTCATTGTGATGGTTAACTGGCTTGATTGGGGCGTGTCTCCACTCCCCCTACCATCTGTTAGCAGAAAACCAGCCTTACAAGATCAGTGCCGCCGTCCCAGAGTCCTCAGAATCAGGAGGTTACACAAAGTCTTGGTTCTCGCGAGAAACACAAATTGCTTTGCAGCATTACACACACACACACCCTAGCTAGGTACTGGCTACAAGATTTTAGGCGTTCATCACGGCAGAGCCAGGCTGACCGAGCGAGGGGGTCACAGATGAGGAAACTTCGGACCGGGCTTTTTTCAAATGGCCAGAATTGAAAAACAACAAAAACAGAAGCATGTAAAACGGATGTAACCGGCATATGAAGAGAGGGGGGAGCGTTAGTGGTGAGTTTTATGACAGTGGCGATAAAGTGGTAGATAATAGATGGATGTTTACTCCAAAACTCTAGGGGGAGCTCTGTAGAGCTAAAGGCGAAAAAGTGAGCAGACTTGCAAAGCTCTGTAAATACTAAGTCTAAAAATTGCCATAGTAAGTGATAAGAAATGATCTATATGCAGGTGACTTTAACCCTTAGTGCTCACGTAGCACAGATCTGTGCCGCAGGTGCACCCTTGGTAAATTACAGTGGGAATACTGCACAACACCTAGGGGTGTGTGTTTATAGGTCACATCTTCAGGCTTTACTAAATGCTTCTTATGTGTTGTTGAATCAAAATTATGATTCATTTTATAACGCATATACATGTATTTTAAAGTGGGAGTAATAATTGTGCAGAAGTCACAAAATGGTAGAGCTGAAACAATTACTCGATTACTTGATTATTAATCGATCACTAAATAATCATCAACTATTTTGATCATCGATTAATCGGTTTGAAGCTTTTTTCATTAAAAGAAGATTTCTGATTGTTTCAGCTTCTTAAATGTGAATATTTTCTGGTTTCTTTTGCTCCATAAAACAAAGAAATCATTAAAACTGCATCCATTTGTGGACAAAACAATACATTGGAGAACATCATCATTTCCAGGATTGACAAACACTGATCGACATTTTTCAACATTTTCTGATATTTTATGGACCAAACGATTGCTCGATTAATCGAGAAAATAATCGACAGATTAATCGATTATGAAAATAATCATTAGTTGCGGCTCTACAAAATAGACACTTTCTCTTCTATTTTTCTGCATAAAAACGAGCCAAGCAAACTTTGAAATGTGACTTATTTCCAAATAATTTTTTTGTTTTTTTTTTAAATGTGAGTATTTTTTTTCAGGTGTCTTTATATAGTTGGTGAAAATGGAAACAAAAAACGTATCATCAGATTGCCTATAGGTTTTGTTGAAAAAGGGGATATAAGACACTCTTTATTTCACGTTCTTATCGCCTCAACTGTACATAAGTTTTAACATAGTAATGGAAAAAAGCAGCCTAAATGCTCTGTGTTCTAAGGTTTAATGACACTGTGGTTGGAAATCCCTTGGTAGTTTAATACCAACAAAGCACAGTTGTGTAAAAAAAAGGCCTTTGGTCCCAAAGTAGGGAAAAAAGCTAAATATGGCCAAATAGAAAATCAAAGTTTGAAATTAATATATAAAGTCCTACATCCAGCCTGGTCTTCCACAAATGAAGGGATCAGTTAATACACTGCACTTTCTCTTAGGTCACTGTCCTGTAGAAACACCTGCCACCTCATCAATCTTAAGACACTCAATTTGCATTCACCATATGGACATGGAAACAACACATGAGAACATTGAAGAAGAATCAGTCATTGCCTTCTTGTAAATAAAGCTGTGGCCTTGTGAGTTGCTGCTCAGAATAAGAATCTCCTTTGAGCCCACAAAACTCTCAACAATGCCTCCTGAGAAATGGAATCAAGTCATATTTATTTTTTAATTAGCAAACTAAGGTGAAGCATAGGAGAGTTAATTACTCAATTACTGAGCACAAGTTAATTTTTAACCATCTGAAATGAAGTCAGTCATTATTTAGTCGTTTGGTTGATAATTAAGTGTCTAATCTAAATTAATTGTTAGGAGGCTGGTTTTCGATCCAGCAGTGCACTTTGTGCTGCCTTAACACCGGAAAACTAGATGCTATTCCAATTAAAAAGTGAAAGGCTTTAATGTATTGATGTTTGGGGTTTTTTCCACAAATCATTTTCCTGACACATAATGGAAGCTTTGATAATTTAGAGAAGAAAGGAGCCATTTCCAGATAAATGCGATTTAGCCCCTTCCCTAATTAAAAACTTTTTTTCCCCTATACTTCACTTAATCATCAGAGTAATTGTGCCTCAGAAAGAGTATTTGGGGGAAATTCAAACAATAATGGAGTTTTTAGAGTTGTTTTTCCTTCAGTTCACTTCCCTGTTTGATAGATTAATCATCCTTTTTAACAGAGAAGTCCAATGAAAGCAGTCCATTTAAACCAATTTAAACCAACAAAGACGCACTAATAAGACACGTACCAACAATTACAAAACATTTATAATATAATATAGAAAAAGGATAAATATTCTATGAGATCCAGACCTGATCCTCTGGAGCAATAACTCAATTTCAATAAAAATTGACTTATCACCTTTTCACTAAAAATTAGCTTTTCAGTCCTTGAAAGAGCCCAAAATGCTATTTTAATTGTTATCAGTAAGTTGGATCTGCCCACTTCCCCGTCCCACCCTCTCTTACTTTCTTTATCTTTTCCTCCTGCTCAACCTTCTTCTCTTTCTTGGTTGTCTTGGCACAAGCCACACGGAAATAGACATAATTAACCCCCCCTCCACACATACACCACCCCACACCCCCCGCTGGGATATCCACTATGCAAATTAACATTTTCAAGATATAGTAATGATATCATTTGAGAAATGGCGACACCAATTTTTCATGCTGCGAATTGGAAGTGTTTGCTTTTACATTTCAGGGGCGCACTCTATCAATACTTGTCTTCACATCTCTGGTGTGCGTGTGTGTGTGTGTGTGTGTAAGTGGGTATTGGAACAAATGCCCAGGTCTGATGGGCATAGAGAAAAAGAATGGATCTGCCTATTTGGCCACTGGCTGCATGGCTACTGGAGCCCAACAAAACCATCTGCTGTAGGAGAGAAACAGTGGAGGGGTAGAATGAAGGAAGAGAAAGCCATCTCCCTCCCCCTCTCCTCCTTCCTCTCCCCCCGAAAGAGCTCAGCTTAAAGCCACTCTGTAAACGAGGGAAGATGTTTTAATTAGGCGGCAAGTTCGTGCCCATCTCATTTAAATCACTTTAATGAATATCTGAGTCTGAAGGGCCTGTGAACGCTGAAATAAAAGAACTGAAGCCTTTTGAAACAAAAGCTGTTTTGTTTTCTCGTCTCACTATAACCCATGTCTCCTAACCCTTTGAGACAGACTGATACAGATTTTGGGGGCTGATACTGACATCAATATTAGACAGTAATCAACTCAGTATTACACTTTTCATAGCATATAAACATATTTATTTAATGGCTTAAATGTATGTAAGGACTAGGAATATTAGGCTGGAACATCTGAAACCTAAACCATTGGAAGGTCCAGGTAGGTACAAGCTTCATTTTGCCCCATTTATTTGTCACAATTTTTGTTGATTTTGTGAAAGTATTGAAGATGCCCTCAGACGAAATGGTTTATCTTTTCATCCTGGCAAAATATACATTAATTCAAGTATGATATATACATACAGTACATATAAGTATGATACCCCCGACTTTGAGTGCCCTAACGATAATGTAGCTGTTGTTGGTGGCAATTAGCCCCTGGTATAGGGGTCTTCCAAAGCAAATTAGTCCTTTAGGTGAGTGGCCAGACAAAGAAGGATCCCCATGTTGAAGATACCCAAGGAGCCAGGCCTGGGGAATGGCCTGTTGCCCTGTGCCTTGTGGCTGGGCCTTCGTCCATGGGGCCTGGTGGTGTCCAGCTCGCAGCAGAGACATGGGTCCATCCTCCAGCAGGAAAAACCAAAGGGGGTCCATTGCAGTGTGGATTGGGATCTCTGGTTGCTGAATGGGCTTTTGGGACATGAACTGGGGAAAGAGCCGAACCTTTTACATGAGGCTGAGAGATACCGACTAGATATTGTATACTGGAGTTGCTCCAGGTGAGAGGCGGAGAGCAAGCGTGGGCTAAGTGGTAGCTCTCCAACCCTCTACCTATACATTGGCGTTTACCTCAGTAGACAAAAGGGTTGATTCCTACACCTACAGGTTGGGGGAACTGGTCTTGATGGTTGTTTGCACTTATACACCAAGCAGCTGCACAGAGTACCTGCCTTTTTTGGAGTCCTCGGGATGGGTGATGTAGAGCACCTACTCAGGGTTCCATTGTTTTGCTGAGGTCTCATGTGGCCATGATAATGTGAGGGGTGTGATTGGAAGGAACAGCCTACCCGATCTGAACCAGAGCAGTGTTCAATTGTTGGACTTCTGTGCTCATCACAGTTGTACATATGTGCACTGGTACAGGGTCTTCCAAAGCAAATGAGTCCTTTAGGTGAGCGACCAGACAAAGAAGGACCCCCATGATGAAGGTAGCAAAGTACCTCCCCTTACCGCTGTAGACAAAAGGGTTACTTCCATATGCCTACAAGTTGGGGAACGGGTCTTGAGGGTTACTTGCACCTATGCGCCAAGCAGCTGCACAGAGTACCTGCCATTTTTTGAGTCCTCGGGACGGGTGCTGAAGAATGCCCTTACTCTAGATTCCATTGTTTGCTGGGTTTGCTGCAGTGTTCAGTTGCTGGACTTCTGTACTAGTCACAGTTGTCCATAATTGCACTTGGCACCAGCACGTCCTAGGTCTTAAATCAGTGATGGACTTGGTGAATTGGTTCAGTGGGCGTGGTAGGACGCTGGATAGACCTGATCATCACCTGATTATTAAAAACCTTTCATTATTTCAGAGCTCTTCATACTACAGTATATTACACAGGGAGTGGGTCCTCTTCCATGGGGGTCTGCGATTGTATACCTTCATGCTTGTGCAGTAGCCCAAAATTGACAAATCAATTAAAACACTGTCTCTGTGGAGGTTCTGTTTATGTGATTATGCTACCTTAAGTCCAACACAGCTGGTAATACACTTGGATGGGGAAAGTGAGGCTAAATATATCCAGTTGTGTACAATACAGAACCTTAAACTCTAAATGGAATTAAACCATTAAATCTCAAACACAAGGAGCCATGGAGCTGCAAAAAAACAACCTCAAATATCATTCAAATTAAAAGCTAATTAATTTGATTGCCTCTACAATCAGAAAAATATTATAATGTATTGCTACCATAAACTTTATGTCAAATTTAGCTTGGACTGAAACTATATAATGAAACAAACTACAGTGGATGATGAACCTTAATCAATATTGTAGATTTAGTATTATTGGTGGAACAGCGGACAAGCACTCAAAGCCTCTTTTCCTCTGTAATGAGAGTTCAGCTCTCTTAATTAAACAAACACAATCTTGTCCCTGTGTTTCTCGCTTGTGTGTGTTGTGTTTTTATTTATTTTACGGCTGTAGACAGCATGTGGCTGATGGCACACGGCCAAAGTGACGGGACAGTTTAATGCTCAGAGATATCAGTCAGTCAGAGCAAATAATTTCACATAAACTGCCAGTTCACCAAGCACAGCCTAATGATACCCTCCGGAATATCCCATCCCAACATATGCCTAATTGTTTACAACTGCTTGTTTACATAAATACAAAATGCTACATGGGAGGAGGGATGGGGGGTGGTGGTTGTGTGGGGGGGTGATGGTTGTGTGGGGGGGGTGAGGACGGGGGAGTAGAGGAGGGTTTAGAGTCAGTACACTATCAGACAGAGCCGGAGAATTAATAACAATTTGTGGCAGATAATTACTTATCAATTAAAGCTGTTATCCTGCCTAATTAGGCAACGTTCATTAAATCCAGCCAATTTAAACCTTAATCAAAGTTAGCAGGGCCTGACAGCAGAGAGACAGACAGACAGTCAGTGGAGGAGCGCCCCACTGTGGAGGAGAGGGGCCCTGTAGTGTGAGTGTGCGTGTGTGTTAAATCAAGTTTCATTTATTTATATACACTTGAGTTTATGCAAAGAAGCGGTGAGACAAGACACATTAAGACAAAATAAAGCAAAAGATAACTAGATTTTCCTTTCATTATATATATATATATGTGTAAGTTTTTATTATTGCAGTTATTTGGTCTGTTCTAGAGCGATTCATTAATATACATAGATAATTATATTATTATTGTTATGTTTGAATATGAGAATTAGTGAATACATAATTACAGAGTATGACCAAACTTTCGTGGACCAGTATAATTATAAAATTGTTTAGTGCTGCACAGTTAATAACAAAATAATTGAAATCATGATAAAACCAAATGCAATATCCAACACTTATCCACAATATCCACAGTTTTATATGTATATATATATATATACATATACATGTCCCCTGATCTGCATAGCACACACTACTTTTTTTACTTTATTACGTTATAATGTAATTAATAGAATATTTAAAATCAAAATTTTTTATTTTACAATAATACAATAATCATATATATACTGTATATAAAACCTTGTCACAATTTCAATTATTTTGTTATTACCTGTGCAGCATTAACAATTTTATAATTATTCCAGTCCACCATGTTGCAGTGGTACGTTTGAGAGATATAGATAAATAATACAGACATAAAGATAAATATATACAGTATAATAAACAAACCTTAAGGTTGATATTTATATATGTCTCAGCACGAGGAATTACTTAAATAATATTGGCTCGTGTATGGTCGTGTATTTATTATTATACTATATATACATAAATATAAAATCTGCGACTAAATAGCAGTATGATTAAAAAATGCAGGGATTCAAAAAAACATGATTTGTTTTTAAGGAAGAAACAGATTGGTGGTAAAACTGATTGGTCATACCGATTATGAATCACTTTGCAATCAAAGTGTCTGTGAACAGAATTGCAATATGATTTTCTTGACCATATTGTGCAGATATTTAATTTATTCTAGGTGTGCCTGTGACTCCTGCAACATGTTGTAAAGTACATTTATATAAAAGTTATTCAAAACTGTCAGTTAGTTATACCTCTTGAATGTTAGTACAAGTTACTTCCCATCACTTTCTTTCACATGTTTTCATAACTAAATTTCCAGCGCACAGTTAAACGTCAAGTGTAAGAATATGAACACATAAATAAGCGTATTTGTAAGTACTGTAAGTAGCATGAATAGAATATGTGGTCGAGCAACGTTGTAAAATACATACATATTATATCAAATTATATTGTTAGTAAAAGTATTCTTATGCATATTAAAGTTAAAGTTGTATGAGGTACATGCAGCACAGTGGGATAAGAGAACTGAAGCCACTGTTTTGACATGAAGGGGGGAAAAACTCTTTTTAATGTATTATATTGATATAAAATATTACTTCTGTTGATGCATTAACATACTGGACTGCATATCTGATATCCTGTTTGCAACTTGTTTTTCTGTGTGTTAAATCTTTATCTCCAAAGCAACTACGTTTTTAAATAAATGATGGGCTAATAATGAAATGTGGCACTAAGTAAGAATCATCGTAAAGTAGAAAGTGACTTTTCCACCAATGATTATTATTCATTACTTCTTTGTAGAAGCTTGAAAAAAAACAAAAAACTACATTTAGACTTATAATAGCAGCAGATTTAACAACCGCCCCCCCCCACCCCACCCCCCTCGAACCCTGTGGCCTGTCACCTCTGATTTTAAAGCCTTCTCTTCCAAGAACTGTTGTGGCCAATTGACAACAAAGTACAAGCTTCTGAAGGGCGTCCCAGCACGAGGAACGAGTTAATTAATATTGGCTCCTGTTTGGTCGAGTTAATGAATGAGTGAATTATGCACCTCTGGGACGCCGCCTCCCCAATCGCTTTAAATTATCCCCCCCACACCCCTCTTTCTCCATTGTCCTCCAATTTCCCCACTCTGATCCTGCACTGATGGGGTCCCTGTCACTACACACACACACACACACACACAGAGAGGCTCCATCTGTCTGTCTTCATCCTGCTCATGTGTATTTTACTTCATTGTCTCCAGCACATTTATTGACGCTTTTTTTCCTCTCTCTTTTTTTTTTTTTGATTCAACGCTTCTGTTCACCCTCGCATCATAAGCTCATGGTGGCAAATAACTTCCATCCCATTAACTCATTTGAGAGGGGAGGCTACTCAAACAAAGCATGGCTGCAATCTGATCCTTCTCATTTTCACTCTCTCTCTCTCTTTCTCACACCCACACACACACACACACACACAAACATGGTCCTGTTAGTGAAAGGAGGGGTGTAAAAAAAAAAAAAGGATCCATATTATTTGCATTAAAAGCCTGGCACCGTGAAATTCATTTATAATTACAAAACGGGCTGCAGTGTCTGTGTGTGTGTGTTATGCAGATCAGGGGACGTGTGTGTGTGTGTGTGTGTGTGTGTGTATGGGCGGGGGACTGACTCATGCTCAAATTGGTTATTTGGTGACGTGCTAACACAAATGTATGGTGACAGATTGCAATTATCCTGTTATTGTAATTGTCAAAATCAATTCACCGCAGGCCGAGTGGACGCTACATGTGAAAGAGTCGGATTTTACACACACACACATACACACATACACGACGCCGACGATCTGATTATCTCTGTGACCCTGCTTACCAAAGCCTCAACAGGAACCCTCTGCTGTCAGGCTGTCACCTCAGATGACACGATGACACATGTACACACCCTCAATTACAAGACGTGAAGACAGGCCTTTGAGGATCATGTGATTTTTTATTATTATTATTATTATTTCATTTATAATCTGCAAGGCCCAAATACTGCATGTGTGCTGAGGCGTTCATAGGGAGTCTAAGGTAAACTGTCAACCCTCAGATTTCTCAAAGCATTTTCACTTTAACAGTACAGGCTTCTGCTCCTCCTCATGGATGTCCACCGCCCTCTTGTGGTAGACAAGGTGCCATGCAGGTCTTTACACTGATATTGTGATTTAGATATCTAAACAAGTGTTTAACCCAGGCGTCTCAAACTTACGGCCCTCCAGCTGATTCCCTGTGGCCCACCACTTAAATATCAAGTTCTCATGAGTTATTTCTGTTGTTTTTTTAAGGAAAAGATAATTTTTTACATCATAAAGATATTTTTTTCAGCTATATATTGTTCCGTATCAAGATTTGTTTTGAAATTCTGTGGAATATCATCAAAAATATTGTTATTACAATATGTTTGATATCTTTTTCATATCTTCCACCCTTTACTTCAAACTTTAAAGTTACTTCTGAAAATTATTCTGATACAAGGTGTTACACACAGATCTGACACATCTGCACCGAGTCATTTCAAAGACATAATTCTGTAACAAATGTGTAACAAATATTGAAATAAACAGCCCAAACATGACTCAGCTACAATGCTTTTGCTGATTTTTTTATTTACATTTTTTTCAGTCTGTGCTCAGTGAAGCGTGTGATATATAGGATTTTTGGACTGTATCTGATTCTACATTTTTATCCGTCTGATATGCGACCCAGTGATTTTGACCAGTATCGGACCGATACCGATTCCCATCCCTACGAAAAAGTTGGACTTCATGAACGGCCCCCTTCTGACCAGACTCAATGCTCAGTGGCCCCCAGGTCATTTGAGTTTGAGACCCCTGGTTTAATCCCTAGAACAGTGTTTCTCAAACTTTTTCAGACCAATAAGAAAACACTCACAGACTAACTCAAAATAGCCCCAAAACTGTTGCAGTCAGTGGTGTCGCAAACCGGTCCACTGCACTGCTTAAGTCAGACAATGCCAAAAAACAAATATTTTTTGATTTTACATAAGCTACTAGTTGATTTGATATTGAATCCATCTATCCATTTTCTACTGCTTTATCCTCCAGCTGAGGGTAGCAGGGGGCGCTGTGGCATCTCAGCTGACATAGGGCGAAAGGCAGGGTCAAACCCTGGACAGATTGTCAGTCCATCACAGGGACACATAGAGACAAACAACCATCCACTCACACTCTCACACCTATGGTCAATTCAGAGTGTCCAATTGACCTAATCCCAAATCTGGGGAATGTTTTTGGACTGTGGGTGGAAACCGGAGAACCTGAACGCACACGGGGAGAACATGCAAACTTAAGCAGAAAGGCCAAGGCCAGGACTCGAACCAACCTTCTTGCTGTGAGGCAGCAGTGCTACCTCAGTGCAGGGTTAGGTTAGGTTAGGTTTGGTGCAGGTTATGTGTTCAGTTTTTCATTTAAAGGTGCATTTAAAATGTTAATAAAAAAATAAAAAATAATAAGTAACTGTATTGTTTGTGCTAAAAAAAATGCATAAAAAAAAGGCTTTGATGAAAAAACTGATTAAAAAAAATAATAACCAACACACAAACCATACATAATTGCTAAATTAGGCTAAAATAGAGGGCTCTTCAAAAGGAACCGAGCCAAAAGGTCCAACTCTTTGAAAAGAGCCGGACTTCCCATCACGAGTGTGTGCTGGTTATAGCGGCCAGCAGGGGGCAGTACTTCGTTAACGGAACACTTTTTTTTTTTTTTTTTAAACGTTATGTTAACGATTTAAAAACCAACACGAAAGTGTTTGTTTAATGTTATGTGGTTTGAAAAGAATCGTCAACAGCGCTCTTTAAGTGGATTGGCCGTGTGTGGAGAGGCTCGGGTGAACACACCTGCACCTGCTTTCACTTAATTAAACCCGTGCGCGCGCGTGTGTGTGTGTTGAAACAAAACCTGAGCGGTTCGACGTTGTTGTCCACTGTAATGGCGGAGTCCCGCAGAGTTCCGTTAACCACTTTGTCCTGTGATCTACCGTCGTCCTCTGTCCAGACCCAGAAGTGTCCATCATGGACAGGTATACTGCCGGGAGAAGAAAACCGTCCACACGGGACCGCTAATACCGACACGGTCCGCCTGGTCCTGACGTTATCTGAGGCTGATGAGCAGAGTTTTCCAGAGTTCAGCTACAGTCAGCTCATCGAGAACAAGGTGGGACATTATTATTTTCATGTCTTAATCTTAATTATGACTTCATTTTAAGTCGTAATTTTGCACAAAGGTGGACTTAAATGTTGATATCACGAAGCTATGATTAGCGTAAATGTGTTTGCTAGGACCAGGGGCATTGCAAGGATCTCTAGGGACACTGGGTTAGGGCGGGGGCATAAAAGCGCCCCCCCCCCCCCCCAAAAAAAAAGCACACATTTATTTCTGACCCTGAAACATTGGGTACGCTTTATAGACCAGAAATTGATATCCAAGTATTTTTCCCAAAATTCCAATTCCCAGCAATACTTCCAAAGTTGCCACTCGGGAATTAGGAGGCCTCAGGTGTCATTCACGCGCAGTGTCTTTTGCATTTTACAAATGTGTTATTTTCAATGGAGACAGACAAATTAGACCATGGTTGCAACGTTTCTCCTTTTGTTATTATCATCACGTCTGCATTACATTACTTCGAGATGAAAGTATCTCATCCTCTTCAAATGCAGTGACCACTTTAAGCTTGTCTTTTGATATAAGAGTTTGGGCCAAACTGGTCTTTGTCTTCTCTGAAATAAGCTTTCAGCCTCCTTTCTCCAGACCGTTATGGAATAATTCATCAATGCACACAAATAAAATCCTGCTTATTGTACCTTTTTTAAGTTAATTTCTTTTGCTGTATAGTTTAATTTTACATTTTTTTTTTTTTTAAATGTATAAGTTGTTGTTTTTCACAGTAGCACTTAAACCTCTCCCTGGAAGGTGTTTGGTTGTGACTGTGGAACACAGAAATGTGTATTTTAAGTGTGAAATGTATGATTAACTTGTATGATTTTTTTTGTTTGTTTGTTTTTAGATCAAGCACTCGAACAATAAAGTCCCATTGAGCAAGTTTGAAGAAGAGAAGAGAGAGACTGATGAAATTGCTTCCATTACAAGGAAACTGGAGGCAAAATATGTGAGAATCACTCATGTGTGTGTGTATATGTATATGTGTGTATATATATATATATATATATACATATACACATACACACACACAACCAGGAATTCTTCCTTGTCAAGCTTAAGAAGAAGAACAACATGAATCGATTTAAATGACCTTGCATCAAACTATTGTTTTTCATGTCATTAAAAAAGAGAAGCAATGTTTTTCATCTTCTCATTATAGGGGGGAAAAGCAGAGAAAAAGAAGGATCGCATTCAGGATCTGATTGATATTGGTTATGGTTATGACGATGAAGATTCTTTTATTGACAACTCTGAGGCTGTAAGTCTATGTTTATATATTACTTCATACTTTCATTATAGCATTGTTATCCAGGACAGTTCTGTTCTCCTGAGTCCTCAAATTTCAACTTCTTTTTTAGCTTTCTTTTATTGATTTTTAAAACAAATCGTAACAATGTTTTCGGCTGCTCCCTGTAGTACGATGAGTTTGTTCCGGCTGCCATCACAACAAAATTTGGTGGATTCTACATCAACTCTGGCGTGCTGCAGTTCCGCCAGGTGTCTGACTCGGAGACTGAGAACTTCACAACAGAGACAATCCTTGAGCTCTCAAAGGTAAATATTTTATTAATATGTCAACTGAAATGGACACAGTCTCTCACATTTCAATTTAAAGTGTTTGCACAGTTGTTTCGTGTTGTAAAAAAATGTCTTGCCTAGAAACGTAAAGTCAATGATGGACAGGAGAAGCTGAAGAAGAAACGCAAAGAGGACGAAGAGAAGAACGTCAACATGGAAGCTAGGTTAAGGTGATACTCAAAGTAACTTTACTTCTTATTTGAGACACTTTTGCTTGATTAAAGTCTCTTCCACGTTGCAGCACATTGTCTGACAATGGACTGAACGACGAGATGAAGAGAAAGAAGAAGAAAAGGGTCGTGGGCACACTCAGTGTCACAAGCATGTTGAAGAAGTTTCAAAGAGAGAAGGAGAAGGAACGACAGAAAATGGAGAAGGCAAAACAGAAGGTGGCGGGGATCCCTCGTGTACCCACAATCCCTCTGTGTCCGGCAGATGCAGCTGGCGGCGGAGGCTCTGGGATGACTGATCCTCTCCTTAGTTTAATTGGATCCATCAACGACCACGCTCTCATCCAAGCGGCCAGCACGGTGGATTTTGATATCGATTTGGTCTCCTTATTAGACGCCACTGAAGAGACTCTGTCACCAAAATTGGTTCCACAACCTGCCACCGAGACACAACTCATTCAACCCAAAACAAATAATCCTAACGATGCTCAAGCCCGACCTTCAAACACAAAGACTAATTCTTTGCCAAAGATTCAACCTGAACAACCCCAGCCCCAGTCGGAAGCCAGTTCCTGCTCATCGCATCAGTGTGTTCCTCTACCAGAGGGCCTCACCCCAGGACTAGAAGAGGCTGTGAAGAAACTCATGATGGTGAGATGAGTTTTGCTTTTTTTATGTGCTAAAATTGCAATTGCATGTTTGTTTGTTTTTTTTTTTTTGTTTTCAGGCTGTCAAAATGTCAGAGGGCGAGTCGAAACTCAAGTTCTTCACACCAGAGATCAACTCAATCCTGTTAGAGTGAGTAATCCAACAACCGAAAGCAGTAATTGTCTCCAGCCAAGACTAATCATCCTCTTGGTACAGTATGGTACTTTTTTGTGTATGCAAAAATAACCAACCCCAACCGTTCCATTTAGTTTGGCACCCTTCCTTTGGGGATGCATTCACACCAATCCTTCTTTTTCGGATCCTAGTTCGTTTTGTACTCGGAAAGTCCAGTTTGTTTTGCTCGGTGTGAATGGGCAACCAAAGGTCCGCCTAAAAAACATAGGTTTTGGTTCGGACTACAACGACCAACCACAACATACTCATGTAGAACGATAGCGAGATGGATTCAGGTGAGTAGGGGAATACGTTGTTGAAGAGGTTTTGGTTTGTGTGAAAGCAAACTCTGACCAGCTGAATGTTGCAAACGTCTATTGAACCGAGTCCCCAGTCGTACCGAGTCTGACGGACTATTGGTGTGAATTAGATTTGTCATATTATGTTTTTCTGTTTGTAAGACACTTGCCTTGTTTTTTTTTTGTTTTTTAAGACACTTGCCTTGTTTTTTTTTTGTTTTGTAAGACACTTGCCTTGTTTACATGGACCCAAGTAAGCAGAATTAAAGCCTGATTGGAATAAAAATGTCATAAACATGGCAATTCCGAAAACTCTGATCTGATACATCATCATCATCATTTTAGTTGTGTCCATGTAAACAATGGAGCCAATCTTTTTATAATGAAGACATGTTGCACATGTAAACACAGCTAGTGATTCCATCAGCAGCGTTCTGCTCGAAGGAACTTCAAACAATTGTCGAGCAGGAGATCAAATCACATATACACATATTACACTTCAACTCCATCCGTAAATCTGACAAACTGGTCGACAATAAGACTTTGAGTTACGTTGCTTTAAGCATCATGTCCCCCTCTTTCACCTCCCTCCAGTATTGAGTTGCAGTGTCGGGAGCAGGGCGGCCCGCTGCGCTCCAAGCTCTACACACATCTGTCGTCTTTCCTGCCCTGTAGCAGAGATACGCTCCTCAAACGCATCAAGAAGCTTCTGCTCACTCGCATGGTCAGTGTGCTGATTGTTTGAGTTGTGTTTGTGTGTGTGTATGTGTATATATATGTATGTATGTATGTATGTGTATGTATATGTGTGTGTGTATATATGTGTGTATATATATATATATATATATATATATATATATATATACATATATATACATACATACATACATACATATGTGTATATATATATATATATATATATATACATATGTGTGTGTATGTGTGTGTGTATATGTGTTTAAGTATGTGACTTTAACATTTTAAATCTTACATTGACAAGGAGGAGCCCCCGGATATGGAGGATTCCGTACAGAAACTAAGCGAGGCCATCGGTAAAGCGATGCCTGAACAGATAGCGTGTTACCAAGCAAACTGTCAAGCATATGAACAACTGAAAGCTTCAAAGTAAGTTCATTGGCATGTATCTTATGTGATGGTGGATCACAGCAAATATCATGTTATTCGAATTATTTGAACCCTTTTTGAACAAAAAACATTTGGCAGCTGCTGACTGCTATAGCATCTCATGGCAGACCTTTGTATTTTAAACTATTTTAAACTGTATTTTAAGGCCTTTGCATGTGAATGAATGACATGATAATAACGTGGAGATGAGATTCAGCTGACCCTCACCGTTCACATTTAACTAGAGCTGAAACAATTACTCGATTAATCAATTATTTATTGATCAGTTTGAAACTTTTTTCATGATTAAAACAAAAAAATTTTAGCTTCTTAAATGTTAAGAAATTAATTTATTTGCTCCATATAACAGAGAAATCATTAAAAGTGGTTTGTGGACAAAACAAGAATCTTTTAAAACGTCATTTCCAGGTTTGACAAACACTGATCAACATTTCTTAACCTTTTCTGACATTTTATTTTCTCAATTAATCGAGTAATCGTTAGTTGCAGCTCTACATTAAGCACAATGTGGTTAAGGGAATCAATGCTAAAGGCATTACGGGAAGAAACACTTGTAGTTGGCATGTAGATCTGAACGGCTGGTGTTCAGTCATTTTACTATAGAAAAATAAGAAATCCTGGATGTACAGTACTCGACACTGGAGAGGGGAGATTCTTGTTTTAGGACAGACTATAGTATGTCGATTTGAAGATGTGAGGAAGATCCCGTTTGTTTGAATATTATGGATGTCACTTTCTCAACACTTATTCTGATTTATTTATTTTTAGTGTAGATCTGTATCTTTTCGGAAGTCATTACATGATTCCGTATAGTAGAAAGTCAAAAGATAAAGCACCAAAAGTGATCTAAATCATTGATTTGTCATAACATGGTAAAGTGAAAAGTTATTCCTTAATAATCCTAATCCGAGTCTTCACAAAAATGTAATGGACGCTTCCCAGACATCATCCCTTTATCAAGTTTGTTAGAAATCATTTTTTCCAAGTAGTATTTTCACAATCCTGCTGACAAACAAAGCCTGAAATAGATAACGGTGGAAACATAACATTCGTGGTGGAGATGACCTCTGTTCCTGTGTTCATGTCAGGGCGACAGAGGAGGCCACTGAGGGCAAACCGAGTGAGGACAATGTGGAGGAGAAAGGTGTGACAAGAGGAGGTCCCAAGAAGGTGTTCAGATGGAATGAGGAGATCAGGTCAGATACATTATAACGGATCAACTTGAGGTATAAAACTATTTAATAACATTATTTTTCCTCTCCCTCTAATGTAGAGAGTGTCTGTGTGATGTGCTGAGGGCAAAAATGGACAAATATGAGAAGGAAAGGAGCGAGAGTCAGGAGGTAGAGGAGTACCTGAAGACCCTGCTGGACAGTGAGGTGAAACCTCTGTGGCCCAAGGGTTGGATGCTGTCCAGGTGTGCAAGATACTAGTAGGGCATGAAATGTATTTGTTTTTTTCATCTTGTTCTACATGAAGACCTGCCTTTGCTTTACACTTTGTGTTAGGACACTGATGCGAGAGAGCAGGAAGCTATTAGGCTCCTTTGCTTCGCTGCCGTAAGTACAAAAATCAGAGGATTTCATGTCTACGGGTTTTATTTTGGTA
This sequence comes from Solea solea, assembly GCF_958295425.1. Lineage (NCBI taxonomy): Eukaryota > Metazoa > Chordata > Actinopteri > Pleuronectiformes > Soleidae > Solea > Solea solea. The sequence goes on from NC_081143.1 coordinate 24,403,752, forward strand.
TGAAATTGAAACCGTCTGTCTCTGTGTGCCCAGAGGAAAGAAGGCCAAACAAGATAAGAAGCAGTCCTCCACCATTGGTACATCAGGGGCTCCACCTCTAGAAGTACAAGTCCCCCAGAAAACTAATGACATAGTTGAAGGCTCAAGTATTTCCATGTTTATTCCACCTGATGCTACGACGAAGGAAGCTGCTGCTCCCCCGAAAAAAAATGAAGGGGCAACAGTTGCTGCTGCTGCTGCTGCTTCCACACCTATTTCTACACAACCTTCACTCAGTGCCTCAGCTGCTCCGTCTCACTCGCCTCTAGAGCTTCTCGCTGATCAAGCGTTGGCTCGAGGGCAACCTCTCATGGTTCCCCAGGAGATCCTCGCAGCGGCCATCATCAAATACAAACTTTCAGGTCAGCACTGGAATAGTTTTGGGGTGAACATGAAAAGTCCTCCTCCCCCTCCTCAATCCAGCCCAGTAGGCTTCCCGGAGTTCAGGGTGTGTCAGTCGGTTTTGCCTCAGCTCTTGCAGACGGGAGACTTCGCCAAGAATTTGGAGGCTGAGCAAGTGCAGAGAATGTCTGACGATTCTGTCATCATCATACCATGATCCTTCTGACGCCAGTTACCTACAGTAAGTTTTCTTAGAAATTTTCAATCACCTTGTGAGTTAATAACCTTGTCAATTGTAGCCATGTTTGTTTCTGCCTGTAACTTGGCAATTGGCACTGCATTGTTTAACCTCTATACCTGTACGTAAAAGACCCACAGACGTATGAAGGATAGTGACTGAGATGATGATTTGGAGGGACGAAAGTAAAACAGACAAAAATTTAGTAAAAATGGGCCTTAAAGAGACAATGCAGAAATTACATTTTATTTCCTAATACACTTTGAGCAAAATCACAGGATTTTGGATTCACCATAATGCATCCAAGATGGTCTTTGTCTTTCAAACTCCTCGCCCCCTGTTTGACAAAGTGGCCTTAGAGCTACAGTTGGCAGGATTGTGAGTTTCATCCACAAGTTGTGAAAGTACTTGTTAGGTTATTGGACCGTCGCTCTCTGACCTGATCGTCCACATCAGTTGAACATGGGCAGATGCACTCGTTTTCAAACCTGAGCCCCTGCTCTCTTTTGAACTGTGTCGTAATCTGTCTTGTCTAAACTGATAACTTCAAAACTGATAACTCTCTATCTCTACCTCACCTCTGTCCCCCATTTTGCCTTTCACCCCAACCAGTCTAGGCAGTTTTCAATGGGAGTTTTTTTTCTTTTTACAGTGCCCTGCCTCCCATCGGGCTACAGATTTAGTTGTGAGGTGGTAAATGGAGACACATCGTGTAGTTGTATGTGAATAGTTGGTTGTGCCGGATGCTGCGCGTCCTCTGTTTCTGGTCGGTGGGGCCCGGCCGTGATATCCTCCCTGCAGTGTTGTGTACTTCAGAACTGCTGCGCGTGTACAGAGCACGCTTCAGTTTCAGCAGTGGGGCCAGAAGTTCAGGGACCCAGAGCGATTCTCATTGGTTGATTTGAAGCAAGGGCGGGCACTGGTTTGTGCACATGAAGGTCCGCAGAGCGTCATTCCTCTTCAAGAAGTGAGCGGTCAGTCTAATTTATTTTTATTTTAACTTGTAATTGATAATGTAGTTTACATGTTTGAATTATAGTGGAATTTCTGTAGTGTGTACCTGGCGATACGTCTGTGGTGGCTTTGCAAATGGGGTGTGCGCTGTTTTCACATTGTTTTTTCGATCTTGAGTATTTGATCTTGTGAGATTTTGAACACAGCCATTTGGTGGTGCTATTGATATGATAATATATGTCATCAAATTGGCATTGTTTGTGTGATGGCATTATTCAGCTGCAATTTTGTGTCAAATGTGCTGTGTTCCCTCTCTCACTTGCTACTGTGTTTTTGTCATGAGGGTATGAGAGTAATGTGGTGTTTCTGGATTGCATTATAAGATTTTCCTGCTTGGCCCCAGGCGAATTTCAAGACCAAAATCGCCACTGGTAACATCCAATGTGTTGGTGCTGGTAATCCTTTGTTCAAATGACCTAGAATAAGTGAAACAAACTTCAGCAGTAGACCTGGATCTTCTGTGTCCCTGTAAGCTTAAAATGCAGAATTTTGCGTTTTTAATGTTCCTTCAATATCATCAATTTAAGTAGGCAAAGATTTTGTTGCATAAGACTTCTGTTGAGTGGCTGAAATCAGTTTTTTCCTCGTGGTGGATGGGAAGTGATGCGTATGTATTTGTCTTCTCTTTTTAGATGAGAACACTGCACATGAAGATGGACTGGACACACGACTGGATTATAATAAACCGTGATAACCAGCTAATATTAATAAACCTGCTCGCCTTTGGCCACAGTCGGAATAAGATTTCTGTTTGTCTTTTAATTGTTTTGGATAGGTTAGTCATCTGAGATTGGATTGGAAGATTGGAAGAGTTTTGAGTAATACTTGAATAGTCGGGTGAATTCATTACCCACAGTTTGACAACTGAATGTGGTAATAACCCTATTATAATAATGATGATGATAATAATATGTACTGGAAATGTTTTTGGTTTTTTTTTTTCTAATGTAAAAGGTCTATTTGGAAGAAATAAATAATAGAGTTTAAAGGCTGTATCAACTCTTTCTAGCTTGGTTGTGTTAATGAGGTTACAGCAACTGAAAATACATTTAAGGATTGTTGAGCCACACACAAAAAAGATTTCACCCCATAATTATAGTTAGAGTGGGACACACCTACATTTTATTTTCTACATTAAAATGTTAAATCTAAACCGTCAGATGTTTCTTTCACATACTTTCAACATCATATAAACATAGAAAATGTAGTTATTATGGAGCAAGTTTGTGTATGTTTGGACATTTAACATTCATTTTAATCGTTTTTATCCCAGTGAAGCAAGAGCTGGTGTGTGGAATGTGAGAGAGCAAGACTGACTCCACCCTGTCTTTTACACAACATGTTGACTGGCAGACTTCACCCCATTCACACAACAAGCCTCTGGCGGCCTCTCATGGTCATATTGGCAAGTGCAAGTGTGGAAACACAAACAAACAGAGACATGCAGAGCCACTAAAAACAATACTTCACTCTCACTTTGTGGGGTGAAGTAACAAGACTCTCCTGCATAGTCAGTCAGGCCAGCAAAATCATAGGTTCTCCATAAACGCCACTCTGATGGACCCACCTCACCCCCTCCATCCCTCCTTTCAGTTATTGCCATCAGGCAGATGCTATGAAGTCCCACTGGCTCGTAAAAATATTATTTATATATATTTTATTCCAAAATCAGCCATCACACTGCACATGATTCTAGATCTTTCTAAAGCATTCCATTGTCCCAGAACGACAAAAACAACAATGACAAGGGGTGACTTGTGGTTTTTACATGGAGACTCGTGTTTAATAACAAAAAAGAAAGTGTACCTGAGCAGAAGCTCTCAAGCAAAGCGGAGAACTTCACTGATCCCCATGTTTAGAAAGTTGAACATGAAGATGCACAAAAAAAAAGAAAACACATTCAAAAGTGATCCATTGTGTGTGTGTTTGGGGTGGGGGGGGGGGGGGGGGGTGGGGGTCGAGAGACGAGGTTTCCTCTTCGGCAAACAGTTCATCCAAACAGCATGAAAGGACAGATCGCACAGGTTTCACAGCCAGGTGATCATCTGAATAACGAGGACGGCTGAAAGGAAACATCTATTACAGCTGTTGGATGTTCCTAGTGAGAGGAAGAGACAGGCTGATTAATAGACACTATGCCTTTTTAACCTTTACCTCAGTGAAATGACTCTTCAATGCAGATTTACACAAACTTACCAAAACTGCCAAGGACTTCCACCTCCACTGTAAAGTTTTTCTGTCCCAGATGTCCTTTTGTCCACACTATGTATTTCCCAGCATGGTTTCTGCTGGAGTGAGTGGGCAGAGCAACCGCCTGTCCATCTCTGTACCAGATGACTGATGGCTGAGGGTTTCCCGTCACGTCGCAGAGGAGACGCTCTCCCTCTCTCACCTGCAGCTTTCCAGGGCAAATGAGCTGTGGGCCAACTGGGAGAGAAGAAGAGAGCATTTATTCATATGCTGCTCAGGTTGTATTCTTGTCAGTGAAGACATTGGACGTAGGGAAAAATTGACAGCTGTAAAAAATGTAGATTCAGTCGTCAGAAGTTGGACTCACAGTGCACTGATGCATTGAGTTTTTGTGACATCATCACAGGGGGACGCCGTGGCCCTTCAGGTCCCAGTTCCAGCGTGGCTTCACACCAGTATTGGACTCCATCGTCTTCCTTGCTGGGGACAATGTCCACGGTGAAGACCTCAGTCACTGGTTCCTTCTCTGTGTTGTTGGAGCGTAGTTGACGTAGTGCCGTCTGTCCCTTGTAGAACGTGACAGTGAGGCGTCCGACCGGAGCGACGCGCTGCACCTCACAGTGAAGAGTGTACCGATGAGCCTCGAGCATCGGGCCGCAGTGATTACCAAGGCTGATGGACACGTTGTCGGGAGGCTCTGTGGAGACAGATGTGCGCATCAGACGAGTCAGAAAAGATGATGCTTGATGGCGTCAGAAAGATTTACACTGAAAACTCACTGTAGACTATTATGGGTAGTTTGATGGAGCACTGCCCCCCGTGATCAGACAGTGCATAGCACGTGGAGTTGATTTTCCAGTCAGTCACACTGTTCACACTCCAGACCAGGAAACGATTCATCGTGGGCTGAGGAGCTTCCTTGAGTTACAATAGGTCACAAATTAAAACAACAGGTGAATAGGTGAATGATGAGGGCAGGTGTATGATGAGGACAGGTGAATGATGAGGACAGGTGAATAATGAGGACAGTTGAATAATGAGGACAGGTGTAGGATGAGGACAGGTGGATAATGAAGACAAGTGAATGATGAGGACACGTGAATTGGCATTAATTAAGGTCCCTGAGTGAGTGAGAAAGTTAAAGCATTTGTGACCTTTGACCCATTCTGTGTTGACATATTTTGTCAGCACTTTAATTTGTAAAGGTTTGCCTTTAATTAAAAACAATTCATGTGAGTACTCTTTCTGTGAGCATGGTAAACAAACCCCATTTGAACACAGAATATTTAAATGTAGGGTCCAGCAGTTCAACAGGCAACACACAGACTTCACTGACCCTCTACGTAAGACATTAAACCTCCATGATAAATGTACATATTATAGGTAATATTTGCATCCTGAGGCTTAATGTTCACTGGAGGTCTGCAAAGACAATATTATGGGTGATGTGTTTTTTTATTTAGCTGATAAGATTTCTCCTACCAGTGAGACTTCCCATCCCAGGAGAGAGAAACCCGTCTCTGGTACAGAGCAGTTGACTGTGACTGGATCTTCAAACCTGTGATGGGAGAGTTTTAACTCAGTTAGTTTACACATTTCCACAGGAACAGTTCAAAACAGAGAAAAAATAATCTAATCCTTGGTTCACTGGCCTAGTTTCAATTTGAGCAAGTGAAATTATTTGTGTCAAATGTTGCAAGAGACTTTTTTACTTTTCATAGTAGATGATTATTGCTAAAAGCACAATGTAATTGGTAATTTAACTATAGCACATTCAAGAAATGGGCAACACAATATTTCAGGATATAGAAATAGAAAGAGTGACAGAAATAAATCAAATCTCTTGGGGTAATAATTGATGATTAACTAGATACTATTCAAAAATAATTATAATGGTTGTCCCTTTCATCCAAAAACACCTTGAGGTTTGAGTGGTAATTCACAAGAATGGCATCTCTAATGTAGACATGTAAAAAAGTCCAACACTTCTTTCTTCTTCTTCTTCTTCCAGCAGTGGGAAGATGGAAAAATTAAGAAATTGGGTGGAACAAACCCCTTTAATAACTCAATCACTCAGTCATCATACCTGACCACCACAGAGGAGGGTGACGTCGTCAGAGGGCAGCGGGCTCTTGTTGTCGACTCCGTGGTGCTGCTGCTGAAGGGAGGGACGGAGGGTGGGACGCCAGGAGAGGCGGGGAAGGATGGAACATTTGATGGAAAGGTTGAGGCGGGGAAGATTTGTGAAGGAAGAGGTGGAGCAGGTGTATGAATGGCGAGTGAGGCAACTGAGGTCAGCGGGGGGTCAGAGGGTGGGAGAGGAAGAAATATGTTTACAAGGCATGTCAATATAATAAATGCAGTTTAACTCGTATTTTTGTGTTAATATTCCCTTTCAATTATTATATATATGAATGTAGATTCTTGCCGGTCAGTTTTCATCACGATGTGTCTTTGCAAAATATGTAATGTTGGAGCCGAGAGTCGCGTGAACCCGTGAGTCATTTCCCACTGTCTTAACATAATACAGGCAGGGGTCAGCTGAATTATGCCATCTCGTAAAATAATACTCTTTTTAGCTGATCTATTGTGAACCATTGTTTCGCGGCACACTGAATACACCCAGTGTGTTCCTCTGAGGAAGGAAGGACACCCTGCCCAAGTCAGAAAGAACTCCCTTCTCTTTTCTGTGACCATTGTTCCACTGAATCCTGAGGTTGTTCTCCTGCCTATCTGGAGGATCTCGCCCACTCACTCACTGTGTGTGTGTGTGTGTGTGTGTGTGTGTCACAGCTGTCAAACCTCATAGCTGGCGAAAAATGAGTGGAATAATAGTGGGCAACTATTCATATGGTCACATAGATGTAAACAGTCATGACAGAATAACAGATATTTCACAGATTACGTATATATACACGTATATACATATATATGTATATATATACATATATACTATATATATATATATATATATAGTTCACAATAGAAAAAAAACATATTTATGATTTTAAAATTTCTTTTTATTTCTCATCATGGGCTGCATGCGGACCACGGGCCATGTGTTTGAGACCTCTGTGTTAGAGTAATTGCAACAAAAATATACTTTTTACATTTGAACTTTCTGGGGTATTTATATCATTTTCTACTGATCATTCATTTTATCTGCCAAATTTGGATGATTCTTAATTTCTTAAAATGACAGTTTTGAGCTGTCAGATGAGTGAAATGAGGTCATGCTGATGTGTAAGTGTATTAAAAGAAATGGAAATATTCCTTTAAAATACATTATATTTCTTAGTAAGTGTGAGTGAGTCACTTTTGCCTCTCTACTGTCATTTATTTTTCTTTAGGATCATTTGTAGCAGTTCTAAAGGCTGAGATCACATGAGGTTAAAGATGATACATTGTGTTCATATTATAATAATAGCAATAATAATAATATATGAAATCATATATATGTTAACTACTGCAAGATGATAAAAGATATTGTAGAATATTTCTCTTGCCATGTCTAATATTACCCTGTTGTTTTAAAATTACTGTTTTAATGTTAAAGCTTAATGCTCCTTCTTCTTCTTCTTCTTTCAATTTCATTATACCTGCTGAAAACACTCACCTGAGCCAAACAGGCGGAGCAGCAGGAGTGTGATTGGTCGGTGACAAACAAACATCCTTCATCAGTTTCCCCGGCTCAGAATATCGGCTGCTGATGATGTGACGTCTCCGTCAAGCACACATGCGATGCCAGCAATGAGACTTCTGAGAGAAACTCTGCGTACCTCTGCTTTTTATTCTGTGTGTAGGTTTGTATGTGTGTTTGTGCGTGTGTGTGTGTGTGTGTGTGTGTGTGTGCGTGTGTGTGTGTGTGTGTGCGCACGTGTGCGTCTGAAACTAATAATCAGGCGATTCCTTTGCTCTAGCCTCTGAAACCCAGCATGGGCGTTCTCTGTTGGTATATCAAGAGAGGAAGGAAGGGAGGGTCAAGAATAATGCAGTGTAGTGCTGAAGCATGGAGGGCAAGACTAGGTGTGTGTGTGTGTGTGTGTGTGTGTGCATTACACAACAATAGGCTGCTTTAAAAATAAAAATAAAATCCCCAAAACTACATGAGCACAGCTGCTTTCAGTGTTACTTTAAACCAGTGGTTCTCAAACCAAAGTTTTATACCAAGTGAAAATACTGAGCTCTCACAGTAAAACCATCATCACTAACGTTAAAACACAGTGGTGTAAATAAGATCATTTGCTCATCATCCTCCTCTTCCTCACATATACTGTACTTCACACGCTGGTCGATGAAGATGGAGCGAGAGCGAGTCAAACTTCCTCGGCTCCACTACCATCACATACTCTGGTATATACAGTAGAACAGTATTTATGATTTCACTCCAGCAGAGGAAGCTCACGTACCACAGTTTGAGAACCATATGGTGACTAACCCTAACTCAAAGTGTGTCTAGTAAGAAGGTTGTGACAAATTAACATTCTGGAAACCAAATGTGCAACCAAAAACTAACGTTAGGAAAAAAAAGTTTATTTTTGGGATGGTGAAATTAGTAATTTAATAAATATGAAAATCATAGTAGTAGTCATTTATTAAGGTTGTCCAATAAATGAAGTTGTCCTAATCCACTCACCAAGCTAACAATTTTTGGTTCCCAGAACGTTCTGCGAACGTAACCTTTTGGTTGCGGGAACATTCCTTGAAGGTTCCTCTGTAGGCTCTCCTGTGGTTGATATGGAAAACGTTAGTTTTTGGTTGCACATTTGGTTTCAATAACTTTACTTTGTCACAACCTTCATGCAACCTTCAGAGAACATTCTCTAAAGGTTACTTTACTACAACTTTCATACAACCTTCAGAGAACGTTCTCTAAAGGTTCCCAGAACGTTCCCCTAACAACGTTTGTCACAACCTTTAGAGAAGTTATCTAGAGGTTCCCAGAATGTTCCCCTAATGTTACTTTACTACAGCTTTCATAGAACCTTTATTGAACGTTCTCTTTTGGTTCCCAGAAAGTTCCCCTAACAACTTTTGTCACAACCTTCAGAGAACGTTCTCTAGAGGTTCCCAGAACGTTCCCCCTAACGTTAATTTGTCACAACCTTCACACATTAACATGACAGCATTCATTATATATAATTAATGTGATTTTAAACTGTGCACATTAGAGGACATAACTTGCAGTCTTAGATAAATTAATAGGCAAATTGATAGAAAATAAATATTTACAGAAGTGTATGCGAAACAAAAACAATAATCAAGTCAAAGTAGACTCTAAATAAAATAAATAAAATAAAAACAAAATTAAGCTTTTATATACAGTGCTTAGACGACCAGCCATATTTATATTTTTATGGTTATAATAGACCAGTATGTTGATATTGATGCCCGTGTGTGACTTTTAAGTGAATGTCTGATGAGTCACATAAACGCAGGTTTCAATTCTCGTTACTCGCTGCGGTGCGCGTGTGTGCGCGTGTGTGCGCTCATAGGTGTCAAAGTCAATCTTCCGGTTTTTAAAGTGAAACTATTTTAAATTTGCGCCATTTTCTTTCTATATGAACTGACGGCGGTGTATGAACAGTGGGCTTAGGTGAGTCTGCTTCTGTAGTCTTGTCGCACTTCTTTCATCACACAAGGTCAGTGATCCTGATGCAGCGCGCGCTCCTTACACACACACAGAGCCGGATTAACGCAAAGGCAAACTAGGCACTTGCCTAGGGCCCGGGCGGGGGGGGGGGGGGGGGGGTTGGACAGACAGAGGGACAATCAAAACCTAAAAATGACTTGGTCCGTGTTTCGAGACGATTTACGCTCCTCGTCCTGATGACGCGACACTGTCAGGGCGCACTGAGGACCGTCTGCTCCGGCGAGGTCCGGGCGGGGGTTCGCTGACACACCCACACACACACACACACACACACTGAGAGAGACAGAGAGACGTGTGTCCGTGTGTGCGGTGATAAGACCTTGTTGAAGATCCGTTAATTAAATGGTTGAAGCGAGAGCAGGTTGATCTGTGTTTTTTTTATTTGTTTTTTTTAATGTGGCAGTCAGGATATCTTAAATAAGATTGCAATAAACTGTGGTGGAAGTCCAGGCCACAGGTCCAGGAAGTTATTGCTAATTAAGTGAGTCGAGATCCAGATGTGAACCCAATCATCCTTTAAAGCAACACAATGCGACTTTTGCTGGACGTGCTGTTGCTTTCACAGCAGCCACATACGACCAAAGCAGATGTTTGATGACTTCCTTAAAAAAAAAAAACAACGCAAAAATGGACAGCCCCCATTAATACCCAGAATTAATAGAAGTTTATTCACGGAAAAAGAAAAAAACGGTGACAAAAACATAGTGACATTTTTTTTTTGAATGACCTTTTTTGCTGTGTAATGCTGCGTTCACACCGGACACAACACAAATTTATCGCCGTGCTTATTGGGGAGCAGGGACGCGAAAAAATGGCAGCAATCGCGCCTGTCGCTAAAGTTGAAATGTAAACTTTTGCGCCGTGATGGCCAATCAGGGTTGAGATTCTCTGGATGACGTCACGTAAACTCCGCTCGGGGAAATTTATTATTTTTGTGTGTGGACACTCTGAGCTGTACGACACTTTATCTCTTTAAGAAACCGTCATCTTGTGTGGTTTCACCACACACCATGCGGAGCTGGACTCAGCTTGGCGAGTTTCACCATTAAATTTGCATCAAATTACGTTCGGTGTGAACACAGCATCAGGCTATAGAATTTAATATTTTAAAGTTCGTGGATGGCATGAAGACATGCTAACACCTAGCCACGACCTGAAATACCTCCACCCACCATAGTGGAGGTGGACACACTTCATTCAAAAAAATCGACTTGAAATGGCCCTGGTATACTTCCATACACAGAGAGCGTGTTAGGTGCGCATGGACAGCGCATGCGCGATCCAAAGTTCCGCCCCACGGGTAGGTGGAGTATAAGCCCCGCCCACCAATACTACGGGACCCTGACGCGCGAGTATACCCCAGGGTCCACGATATGCGATGCGCAGCATGTGTGCGAAAGTATACCACGGGCTTAACCGTGCATGCGGTATAATGTTTGGAATAACCATTTAGTTCATTTGGAAGACAAAGGTCTAATCTTGTAAATATTTATTAACATTTATTACGGCAAACACCTTTTATAAATGATTTACACAAGTTTATGACTACAGACACTGACCTTTTCTCCCCAATTTACAGCATTTATAAATGGTTAATATAACAGAAATTATATTTTATTATTTGTTAAAATAGAATTATTATTGTTATCCATGAATTTTCAAATGTACCTTTTTCCAAAAAAAACTGAAAAAATAGTAAAGGACATTATTATTTCTTGATTGATGTCAAATTATAGTTATTTACTTGCATTCCTGAACAGAAAACTTAGTTTAAGTGGTTGAATGTTCAAATGTGGGTATAAAAAGGTGAATTCAGTTTGTTATTTGCCAAACGATTTTCTCGTCTTTATGATGTAAAATATATATATTATACGCTCTGATGTAAAATTGAGTTTAGTGGAATTCATTATTGTTTTACTGTCAACAACCAAGGAATCCACTCCCTACACAATCATAAGAAAATAAGAAAAGAGACGGCTCGGGATCAATAGAGGTTAAAAGAGATTTTATGTGGAGGATAAAGCGGTAGATGAAGGAATGAATATTGCAAAATGTGAGTAGTGGACACCGACATTATGTAAATGTTCAGGTTGAAACAAGCTTATTCCGTTTAACATGTTAAGCTCTCATTTTCATTTTGTCAAAGTAGCTCTCAGAAGAAAGAAAAAAGGTCGGAGACCCCTGGTCTACACAATGGAAGCTAATATTGTGTATTTTCTGCCTGTTCAGTGAACAAAAATGCAGGTTCCACAACAGCTCCTGAAGACCCTGGAGGACCTGGACAATGAAAACTTCGAGAAATTTAAGTGGTATCTCTCAATGAGAGTCTTGGACGGCTGCAAACCAATTCCGAAGTCTCGCCTGGCGAAGGCGTCCCGCATAGAGACGGTCACCAGGCTGAGGGAGAGCTATGGCGATGAGTCGGCCGTGCGTGTCACCGCTTTGGTCCTGAAGCAGATGGACTGCAACAGCAATGCACAGGAGTTAAAGGACATGTTCCCAGGTGCATTCGACGGTACGTTCCAAAAAGTCACTGGAGTCAGAGGAACCAAAACCAGTGTCTTTGCAGCTTTGGTTTGTCTTTACAGATTCTCTCCATCTGTTTATTGTTGATATATACGCAGGGGGAGAACCAGAAGCAGCAGCGGCTGCCACCGCCTCCTCTGCTTCAACTCCTGCTGCTCCTGCTGCTCCTGCTGCTCCTGCTGCTCCTTTCACAATGTCTGCTGACCATGGCGGCATCGTCGTCGCCCCGATGGTGACCGGTGACAACTGTGGAACAGTGAATATAACCGTTAACAAATGATGATTTGCTGATTATTTTTGTTAAAGCTCCGCTGTGGATCAGACAGTGAATATTTATAATCACATTAATTGCTGGCTTTGGTTTTGGAATTTTTTTTAGTTTTTGCTTTTTAATATTATGTCACGCTGAAGGGTTAGGGTAAGAGGGTAACCCCTACGGGTTAAACAGCTCAGAGTCCAAGTGTAACGAGGATAGTTTTAAGACTAACACCTGCAACATATTTTAACAAAATTTGTGTTTGACATACCTGGAGAGTTGCTGGTTCGAGTCCCTGCCAGGTCAAAGGGCTGGGGTACCCCTGGTGCTGTTCCTAATTCTAGGAAGGTTCCTCGTAGATGATTAATAAAATATTTTAAAAAAAGTTTAACATATTTGTGGTATATGCTTGTACCAATTACAACTGTATATACAAATGTTTACCCTTGTTGACTTCAATTCACCAGCTTCTGTGTTGGATTTTAATGTGTTGTGATGTGAATCAAATGTCTAGTTTTTCCTCAAGCTATTGTTATTAAATGGTTCAAATGAATGAAAAACTAAATGTGTGTCCTCATTTGGTCTGGAATTCTGGAGGGATTTTCTTGGTAAAGAGTTGTCAGCATTTATTAGTCATTTTTGTTTTTAGTTACTTTTTTTGCATCACAGGTCAAAGTACAGATACTGACAGAAAACATGGGAGATTAGATATAATTATGCATATATATATATATATATATATATATATATATATATATATATATATATATATATATATATATATATATACACACAGCAAGTGCGACTGGCCTGTAGTTAGTGTTAATTATACAGTATATGTGTGTTGATATTTTATCATCTCATCTTCTTGGGAATGTGCTCATTTTTCAAAATAAAAGCTGTGTGGTTTGAGAAAGAAAAAAAAAGCATAAAAAGTCATTCGTTTAATCTGTGTCGGGAAATATTGTCCGTCCGTATATTTTTATGTGAATTAATACGGAATTATGTATTCATAGCTTAAGTTCGACGTGTCTCACATGTTAGACGTCACGGGACAAATTTCATATGACGTGGAGGATTTTATCACATGAACGCTCTATCCGGAAGCTTATGAGTCATGTGACCAAATCTAGGACATTTAGCACAAGGAGTAGTCAAAACGCAAATGTTTAACTAAATAATAAAAATAAAACAGCACTTTGGTCCATTTCCATATTATCTTCGATGTCTCACTTTAGTAAATCGTTGTTTTAAGACCCAGTAACTTGGGTAACTTCTGTTCAGTTAGGCCTTTTGCCCAGTCACATCCGTGTGTGCGGACGTTAGCCTGCTGCTACTGCTACCAGCTGACGTGTTTGTCCGGACCCTGCGTAAAGAGTTGTTTTACCCGGAAACTCGTACCACCTACGAGCCAGCCGATACCTTGCGCGATGAAAGCACAAAAGAATCGCAAAACGTAGCATCAACGGTGCCAATTTGTTAAATAGCGACGCGACTAAAGATACCGATACGCTGATTTGGAAAAAACAAAACAAAATAAACGTCTCGCGTGCTGTTGAGCTCACTAGCTAACTCGCCCTTTAGCCATCTGGCTGGATTGACGTTTGCTAACGTTAGCATCTAGTTACCGTTAGCAGCCAGGTAGTGTCCGGGGATGGCTGTGACACAGAGAGGCTGTGTTGTCGCTGGGTATTTATTCATACTGCTGCTGGCTGGCTGCAGGGCGAGGATACACAAGCTTACACTGAGGGTAAGACGAGCTTTTCTTCCTCTTGCAAGACGTACGTTAGCTTGGGAGGTAACGTAGGAATGTGGAGCTGGATATCTGTTGTGACGGACACTGAACCCAACGCGGTGTCTCGTTGTGACAGATTGCAACAAAAAGTTATACGATATAAAAAAAAAAAGTGTGTTATGATGATTATTGGAGCATATGTGTAAACTAATGCTGCGTCTGTTTAGTGTCATGAGATAGCCATAGCTTCTCCTGTATTTGTACAGGTTTACAGTGTAGGAGGGGGAGATGGCCCCGGGTTACATTCAAACAACATGCATTTAACATCGAAAACATTTATTAAATAATGTCCACCTACACATAGGTATTAAAAAAAACACGACAGTATGATTTTAAAGTATAATGTATGATTATTCTGAAATGTTATTCTCTGCTAATGCCAGCCAGAAGCACGATTCCAGTGTGTAAAATATATGTGAAGAAGAGGAGGATGAGAGAGCAAATGATCTTATTTGGAATAAATCTGTCTCCTGTGCAAAGTCTATAGCTGACTTTGCTAGGCCTATTTACACAACTGTATTTTAACGTTGGTGATAATGGTGATATTCTTTGTATTTTCTCTGGTCATAATTGTTATTAAAAGTTTGAGAACCACTCTTCTATCTTATCATAATCCAGTGCATGTGGTGTTGTCTTGCTTTGAGTGTAACTGCGGTCTGAGTGCTACAGGATGACAACATGATTGTATCACCCGTGGTGTTTCCCCTTTGACAGCTCAGATAATTGTAGTAGTTTGCATTACAATACTTAAGTATGTCCCCACAACGTTGTTGTCTGAGGATGCAGTGTTACATAAAACATTGGTAATTCTTCCTGGGGTTTTTCTTAAATTGAGAAATGTTTTTTTAAAAAGGGCAAGGGAAATGTACCAATTACAAACACACAGTAAACTTCAATAAAACAAGTGCTGCACCAAATTATTGCTCGGGGAACCCCTGAGGCTAGCGGTACTAATGATGGTGTTGAAAGTTGTGCACCACCTGCTGAATGAATGTAGGGAAACCTCTGTGCTCAACTCTTCCCTTCTCTGTCCCCACAGAATGAAACCCGCGTTTCTGTCGACCTGAATAATTTTGGCTTCTATGCTAATGGGACACTAGATGTCAACCTGGTTTCCCTGCGCCTCCCCATCGAGCAGCAGAACTCCAGCGCCCACCCGGTAACAAGTGTTTGTTTGTGAATGCTGTTGTTGTATGCAAAGTTACCTTTTTAGTAGAGCTTTGAATAAGAAAGATTTGAATACAAACCCTACAGCACTGAACCCTGTTTATTTTTAATGTTTTGAATTTAAAAAGATATTCTACTCAAATCAACACTAACTAACCTCCTCTCTGCCAGCTGTTAGTTAAGCGTGGGGTGTGTGGAATTATTCTGCTTTGTGGATGTGACGCAGCCAGTTGTGGGAACGGGCAATATGCAAGGGATAGCTCAACCAGTTTTTCTTTTCCCATATTGATATGGCGACCTTGATACTGTCCACATACAGTTGCTCTACATCTCATAAACTATTATGCTGTCAATAACATATCTGCAGGTGCAAAAACACAGAGGTATTTTCCACACATAAAAAGAAAAGTAGTTCCTGTATTCAAATATGCAAATTCAGGCAAGGAACCTAAACTGGCTTGTACAACAGGGCAGACATGGAGAGATCCATCATGAGATTAGTGTTAAACAGCACTCACTGACTTCCTGTAACATTTGAAATTGTGCAACATACCTATTTTTACAACGTTAAAAAAAAAGTGCCTCTTAAACTAGTTATGACTTCACTGATAAAAATGTGAAAACAAAATGTTTTTGTCAACAACTGAAACGGTATTTTTTTATATTATTTATATGGAGCAAAGAAACCAGAAAATATTCACATTTAAGAATGTGAAAATTAGTTTGATTCTTCAAAAGAGCACTCAAACCCATTAATCAATTATTAATTGTTTCAGCCCTTATACTAGGTAATTACTGGGATTTGCAAACGATAAGAAAATAAGCCAGTATTTATACACATTTAAAAGTTTGTCCAAAGATAATTTAAGATAATATTTTCACAAGTAGCTTTGAATAGTTTTTGAGAAGCTGAGTATAATTAGAATTGAGACGAGGAGCTTCAATGATTAACAATCTCTTAGTGTATTTGAGGATTAGTGCAGTTATTTCAGTATCATAAAAAGCTAAAACACTCAACAATAATAATAATAACTACAATAATGATAATACAGTAGTAAGCTTTCTTCTATCTGGCCTATGGTTTCACAGCATTGGTGGTATTTTGACTGCCCATTTGCCCTGGTTTTTTCAAACTATGAGAGCCAGACAGTATGTGGAGTGTTGAGTGAAACTCCGTTGTGAACGAGCTATGAAAAGGAAAATTTACAATATGTGTGAATACTGAGAATCATGTGATTTTAATCTGACACATTTTTTGCACTCCTGTTCAGGTTGGTTTTAGCCTCTCCAGGTCACGAGTGAATGGTGTCCTCGCCTACCCAGTGAGTCCCTCCTAATCCAAAATTAAAAACCAGTCTTTTTTTAGCAGTTGTTTGAAATACTTATGGCTTTTAAGTCCATTTTATTCATGTGTTCTAAGATACTGATGATTTTTTTTCTTCTTCAGACAGAGGAGACAGATACGTGCCCCCTCACCCCAACAGAGATGACCAGTAATGAAGAGGAGCCTGTTATTTTTTTTATTATTGATACCATTGGCCGAAGGTGTGTGTGTGTGTGTTTCAGGAAGTGGTAGTGTCGAATGACGGCCCAATGTGAAGTTTGACTCTCTAACTTTGTGTGTTGTGTTTTTGTGCAGTGTCACTGTGAAAGCCACAGGTAACCAAGACAACCTCTTGACAGCAAAGCCAAAGGCCGATGAGTCTAAAGGTCTGTTTTTTTTACACATACAAAATCATTCAGAGGTTAACTTCCCTTTGGGGCCATATTTAAGCATCAGAATGACTGACTTGGCTTTAAATTGTGTGTCCCGTAGGTCAGAGGAAAATCAGGGCTGCTGATGAGGTTAAGCCAGCAGGTGGGGAACAGAAGCCCGACGATGACAAAAAGGACTCAACTGTGGATGAGAAGAAAGAGGATGACACGGTGCCAAAAGCACCAGTGGAAGCTACAAAAATGGAGGAAAACCAATTCAATGTGAGACGCGTTTGTCTATCTGGTTCTGTCTGCATCGTCTGTTTCATGAAATCGGGTTCTAATCTGTGTTTGCTTTCAGCTGGGAACGACCAAGCAACTGACGATCGCTTTGGACAAAGTTGACGGCGCCTACAACTTCAGTGTATGTACTAATTTCAATTTTAAATTTGATATCTACCCAGAATTCAATGTCGGTGCATCATTTCTGTTATGCTAAATCCTCCATCCCTCCACAGTTCCACATACAAGTCGGCTCACAGGCACAGGGTCTGTACAGTCTCAAATTCCACTACTGTCAGAACAGGGTTGCCGGGCGCAGACTGCCCTACTCGTTCACTGTAAGTTGATTGAGCTTGTGTCAGCACTACGTGTACACTCCAGGAGTGTGTGTGTGTGTGTGTGTGTGCATAAACCTGGAGAATACATCATCTGCAGGTGGAGGTGACCGAGAAGAACCCTGGTGGTTACCTGTCCGCAGCAGAAATTCCACTGTCTCGTCTTTACATTTGTATGGCTGGAATCTTCTTCACCGCTGCCTTGGTCTGGGTGTACACACTTATGAAGCACAGGTATACACACACACACACACACACACTTACACAGTTCACATGCAACGTCTAAAAAATGCTGGATAAAGCAGAGGAGTTTTAACCAACGCACATATGGAGGTTACTCTTCTGTCGCATTTGTCGTTACTAAGCAACTAAAACCTGGGAGCTGCTGAGATGAATGAAGTAGCTGCAGCCACATGAAACTCATGGCGTGTTTCCACTGGCTCGACTTGCCTTGGCACGGCACAGCGCGGTTAAGTTGCGTTTCCACCGGCATATATCTGGTACCAGGTACTTTTTTTTTAGTACTGCTGTGGCGGGGTTCTAAGCACACCGTCGCCAGACTGCCGGCCACTGATTGGTCAGAGTGTCGTCACAGGAAGAGACGTCAGACAACAGAATCAAGCCGGACAATGCCGAACTGTAGATCAGTTAAAACGACTTAACGATTCTAAAAACGTGGGTTAATATCCAACAATTACCAGAGAAATGTCTAAAATCTTAATATTTAACAGAGGAGTCTGTATTTAGCGACAGCACTGCAGTTCACGAGCGACATCGCAAACCCTGCCACTGTATTTCAGTCCAGTGACTTGTGTCAGATGGAGTCTGTGCTCGGGTCATGGAGGAAGTACTGAACATATAGTTTTAATGAACTGATTCTAATGATTCAGTTACACTGAAAACAACTGCTTTACAAGTCACTAGTCGCTTGTGTGTGTGTCACGTGTAAAACAAAGTCACGGCAGTTTCATGCAGCCGTGCAGTGATGACTCCGCCTACGCTGAGTAGGTACTATTTTGTAGTGGAAAATAAATCTAAACTGAGGCGAGGCGACCTGGGACCATAGTGGAAAAGGGCCATTAACTACACTTAACTAAATGCAATAGATTACCAGCTCCACTTTCCCAACACCCCACCTTTGCTGTTTGATATGTGGGTTTAAGTTTAAGTCAAGTGTACAGTATGTGTGTGGGCTATGCCCCGATGGCTGCGTTAGCGACCATCAACGAGACATCTAGCTCTTTATGAATATAAACTGCGGGCCTCGAAGTAACGCCAGTCGGAAGGTGTGTGAGGGTGTTCTGTCGTCCAGTTTAACTGACTCCACCCTGACCATACCGTACCATTTTTCTCTGATACCCCAAGGAAAGGGTGCCAAACATGGAATTTACTATAACCGTAACCGTACATACCATACTGTACCGAACCGATCCACTCGATGGAAACGTGGCTAATGGTTGTATCAATCACCTGAGTTTAAGACATGTATTGACACAGAAAATGTTTAAACGTCTTTTGAACAGGTACAGTGTGTTTAAGATCCACTGGCTAATGGCAGCACTGGCCTTCACCAAGTCCATCTCCCTAGTTTTCCACAGTGTAAGTAACTATCACCACATATGCACATCTGCTCTCTTCTGTCTCAGTGTTGTGCAATTGTTTTTTTTTTTATATTGTGGCGACTGTTCCGTCTCTTAGATCAACTTTTACTTCATCAACACTGAGGGTCATCCGATCGAAGGCTGGGCCGTCATGTATTACATCACACACCTGTAAGTACACATTTCTCCAGGATAAAGTTGAAGTGTTTTTCATTTGAAAGGATCCTCTTCTTCAGCTTGTATTCATGTGGTTTCCAGGCTGAAGGGAGCTCTGCTCTTCATCACTCTGGCACTGATCGGCACTGGCTGGGCTTTCGTCAAATACATCCTGTCTGACAAGGAGAAGAAGATCTTCATGATTGTCATCCCCTTGCAGGTTTGTGTGCTTGATAATGGCTACTTGTGTGTGTGTGTGTCTTAGTGGGTTTGTATGTTTTGTTTTTTTTGACCCTTGCCTGTCGTCCTCTAGGTTCTGGCTAACGTTGCCTACATCATCATCGAGTCTACAGAGGAAGGGTCCAGTGAATACTACCTGTGGAAGGAGATCCTCTTTCTGGTTGACCTTATCTGCTGTGGAGCCATCCTTTTCCCTGTTGTCTGGTCAGTATATCCCTATATCTATACCTCTTTAGGACCTTTTCTGGCATAAACACAGACCTTGTCAGGACCAGTTGTCCTCATGGAGACCAAATCCTGGTCCTCATGAGGCAAAACCTAATTTCTGAGGAACTGGTTATGTTTAGGGCTAAGAACTGAATTGTGGTCATGGTTAAGGTTCATGGTAACACCTTGTTTTGCCTGTCCAAATGAATGAGTCATAGTCAATGGCAGTGTCCCAACAGGAATAGCTGCACAAACCTGTGTGTGTGTGTGTGTGTGTGTGTGTGTGTGTGTGTGTGTGTGTGTGTGTGTGTGTGTGTGTGTGTGTGTGTGTGTGTGTGTGTGTGTGTGTGTGTGTGTGTGTGTGTGTGTGTGTGTGTGTGTGTGTGTGTGTGTGTGTGTGTGTGTGTGTGTGTGTGTGTGTGTGTGTGTGTGTGTGTGTGTGTGTGTGTGTGTGTGTGTGTGTGTGTGTGTGCGCGCGAGGAGGAGAGAAAAGTAGGTCATGTGCAGACTGCAGTGTTTTGGTAATTACTCAAAAGTCAACAGGGGGCGATAGAAGTTCCACACTGGAGCTTTAAGTAAGAGATGTTGGGAGTAGCAGCATATGTTTAAAAGGGGTCGTGTCTTACGGCATCAAAATGAAAGTCAATACACTTAGTATTGAATGTGGCAAAGGCAAACTCGCTGCTGTTTGTTCGCTGAAAAAAAGGTAAAAAACCTAAAGGTTTTTCTGTGATAGAGTAAATTCAAATTAGCTTAATGAACTTGCACCAAGAAAAGAATGACGTTATAATAATTTAATGATCCAGGTAGTTTCTGTTTTGAACGAACACTCTTTGGTCTTCACAGGTCGATCCGTCACCTACAGGAAGCTTCGAGCACTGACGGCAAAGGTGAACTCCCCCGATCAGCGATGACGATCTGAAGTTTCACAGTTTGACATGTATATCGAGCCTGAAATGTATTTATTAAAATAATTGATTTCCTCTCTTGCAGCTGCCATGAATCTGGAGAAGCTCAAGCTCTTCCGGCATTATTATGTGATGGTAAGGAGGAGTTCAACCCATCAGCATTTCATCACTTTTTCCAGATATTATTTGACCGTTTTTTAACATGTGTCATTCTATTTGGTCACAAATCAAGTTTTACCCATGAGATAGTAAATATGTAAATGTATCTTCCTCTTCTTTTTTCTTTTAGATCGTGTGTTACATCTACTTCACAAGGATCATAGCCATTCTGCTCAAAGTCACCATGCCCTTCCAGTGGCAGTGGTGCTACGAGGTAAGACAATAGCGCCCTTGTTTTTAGAGGTCGAAGAGTGACTCTGCAGTGAGCGTTATTTCCTAAAACGTTTCTCTTGATGAGTGAAAGCACACAGACAAGGATTCATTTTCCTGTTTTAATTCTGTCAGGAATATCGTTGAAGTATCGTTGAAATCGGCTAAACAAAAAACATCAGAAAGACGTAGCAACCAAAATACTGCTTGTAATCATGTGAAATTAATTACTAGGGCTGCAACTGACAATTATTTTCATAATCGATTTATCTTGTCAATTATTTTCACGATTTCTTTGTTAAATGGAGCAATGAAACCAAAAAAAAACTCACATTTAAGAAGCTGATAAATCAGAAAGCTTGTGTAGTTGTTTTAATTATTAAAAATAATCGGTGCAGCCCTCTTAATTACATGAAATAAAGAAAACAGGAACAATATAGTTGCTGTTTCAGCCTTTCCAGCTAATAACATAATGTATAATAGAACGGTCAATGAAAGCAGAGGTTAAGAAAATATAAAATCACTGGTGACCCAAACGAAGATGTCGTGTTTGCTCTTCTGATTTCCTCCTTTAATGTGTAATGTCTCTCATGTGTCTTCAGTTTCTGGTGGAGGTGTCCACGCTGGTCTTTTTCGTGATGACGGGCTACAAATTCCGACCTGCGTCCAATAACCCGTACCTCCAGCTTCCCCAGGACGAGGAGGACGTGGAGATGGATGAAGTGTAAGGACACACACCACCTGAATGAGATCTTTTGACCTTTTGACCTCTCTGTTCTTTCCACAACACATTGTAATCTGACCACATGTAAAATATGCTTTCGACATCGGCCGTAATTATGTAAGAGACTGTAAACACACAATTAACGAGGCATGTGACTGAGGGTCCTGTTCAGACCTGGTATTAACATCCAGCCTTCGTGATCCGATGTGGATAGCGTTAGGTTTCTGTTCATGAGAGCAAAATTATGTTTAGTAAAACTCGAGTGAAAGCTCTACTCGTGTTGTAACGAGTAATGAAATAACACAGAAGTGAGACTAGGGCTGAACGATATTAGAAAGTCATACATTGCTGACAAAAAAAAGAAAGAAATTGCAGTGTGATTGTAGTCGAATGCGCAAAATGAAGCTACGCTGAATTGCTGGTTTGAAGCGTGCATGCGTGCGATACGGAGAAAACAGTGTCAAAACAACTCGCTGTAATTTGGAAATCATGCGTCCTGTTGGAAAAACCGACGACATTGTGAGTGTCCCGAGTACTTCCTGGACAACATGATATCTTTGTGTGGATATCTTTAAAAATGTGGCCACAGGAGCAAGAGATAAATGTGTTTTTCAGAGTTTTCAAGCAGCAGTTGCAGCAGATTCTCAACGGGAGATTTACTGGCACTCCTGTCGCTCTGAGCCTAAAGTGGCAAGATCAAATTATTGTTTAAAAGTGTTGCATTCTGATCTCGACGCCTTTTCAGCCCTTCAAACCTACAATATGACAAAAAACGCATACTGAGACGTCTCAGTTCTACTTAAACTTTGCTGTGAGGAAACGGTACGTGATCCATCAAGTGAGTATACTGTTTGTTAATCAGTTCACCAGTTCAGTGACTCAGCGGCTTAAAATCTGCCTCAGCAAATCCCAGAATAATGCCAAACTTTTGCTCAGTTTGAAAAGACAGAAAGTGACAGAAAATGTGTGTTAAACTCCAATGTTTAGCAAGCAAGGAGTTTCATTTCAGTGACTCAGCGCTCTTGTCGTGTAGGAAGAACTGATGAAGAACGATTCAGTGACCAAATCTTTTCAGTGAACTGATTCTAAAGTACACCGAAATTAGCTTTTGTTCCCATCACTACTGAATTTTCAGATTCAACAAAACCAAATGTACAAACTGTGTCTAAATATTACATTTTGAATTAAGTGTCGTTGCTTTTCTCTGCTTTGCCCCTTCCCCGTGAACAGAGTGACCGAGTCTGGTGTCCTGGAAGGAATCTCCAAAGTGAAGAAGACGTCCAACGGACGCGAACGCCAGAAAGAGTCGGCCTTGTGAGCAGGACGCTGCGTCTTCAGGGAGGGACCCACTAAACACCCCCTGACCAGCCACCTTTGAAGGGGTTGCTCATGGACCGAGGCTCTAGACCCCCAACGTTGACAGCCGTCATCGTTTTTGTTTTGTTTTTTGAAACTCCTGTGTGGCTGCAAGAGAGTTTCAAAAAGGTCATGTTTCCAGGAAAAGGAAGCGCGACTACTGTCAGGCTATGCAAAGAAAAACACAAAAAAGGAACAAAACTCAACAACAACAACAACAACAACAACAACAAACTAACTTAATTTGGAACACTAAAGATTTCAGGAGACGAGCTCCTGCCACTTGGATGCGTGGAGATATGGAGAGGGGCTCTGACGTTCTTCACGGTTTCCATGTCTTCCTCTCTTTCCCTTTCTCTCTATCTTTCCAAAGATAATTATAAATAATCAGAGAAAGACTTTTTCTTTTGGGTGTGTTTATATCGGCTATTCAAAATGGTACTTTTGTGAGCTTCATAGTTGTACCTTCTCGTGTGTGATGTGAGTACTTGTGTGTGCGAGAATGTTTGTGTGAATGTGTCAAGATTCGAACGCAACTATGTTGTGGTTTTCTTCCTTTTTTTTTGGAGACTATAGCCCGCACTCAGGTAAAAGGCTAATTAGTATACAGTTTAAAATAATGGTTATAATAATAACGGTAGGTATCAGTCTGGACATGTTCAGGTTTCTGTAAAGCTTCATCGGCTTCATGGTTTTTAATATAAAAAAACATTTGATTTCTACATTGAAATATATATTTATGGATGTGAGAGGCTGTGTATTTCAACATGTTTGCTTGGTGCATATTGAAATGTTAAGTTTCAGTATTATTGATTATGTTAGCGAGGTTTGGACGGCTGCTGTAAATTAGTGCTTTAGCGGTTAGAGTTGGACTCACTCTGTGACTGTGGACCTCACAATGAAAGAACAGGGTTTTCAATCAATGGCCCAAACAAGAACAATGACCTTGTTTTTGTTTTATTTTTATTTTTTTTTTATTATAGCTATATTTTTGGCCATGCCGTGTCGATCTGGGCAGAGATGTGACCTTCATCCTTGGATATATTTGTTTTTTTTTGGTTTTACCTTCTTTCTTTTTTTTTTTGCTCTTGGCGTGCCGCTTGTTTTATTAATTATCATTGACGTACTGGTTCATGAAACGTTAGAAAATGTGTGCAGGTCAGGTGGACGACGGCCATTTTGTAAATACTTAACACAGGAAGACGGTCTGAGAGAGAGGAGGCACATAACACTTTTTTGTAAGAACTGCACGGACGCTGTGAAGACAGTAGCGAGATGAGGAGAAGGAGGAGGAAATGAGAGGAGTCGATGAAAGACTGCTAAGGTTTGAGCACCGTCTCTCCTGCACGGTGACAACAGAGCTGCAGTGTCTGCAGACGACCTGGATTTCCTGTGTTGAGGAAGGTTTTGTGCCTGTTACAGAGAGTTTGTGTGAAATGTCGCAATAAAGCTGGTGTTTTTGGAAAGGTCTCACATGAAGCTGTCCTCCACATTTGTCCTGAAGCTTTGCTTTGTTTTATTTTTTAATTTTTTTCAATTTTTTTATTCACTCCTCATCACAGAGCTCTCGGCTCACTTCTTGGCATTTTTGAAGTTTTGAGCCTTGGAAGATTGGGTTTAGTTACCCTTTAAAACATCTGCACATCTGCACCTATCGGAAACTCATCCCCTACTAACGCACAACATCAAAGAACGTTCCCCTAAGGTTCTCCTAAGGTTAGTTCCAACCAAACCAAAGCTAATGTTTAGAGAACGTTCCTTAGGTAGGAGCATAATGGTCCCTCAATGTTGAGGGAACATTCCCCTAACGTTACTTTTCTGCAACCTTCATTGAACCTTTAGAGAACGTTCTCTTTTGGTTCCTCTAACGTTACCTTTATACGATCTTCATACAACCTTTACAGAACTAAGGTTCTCCTAAGGTTAGCTCCAACCAAACCAAAGCTAATGTTTAGAGAACGTTCCTTAGGTAGGAGCATAATGGTCCCTAAATGTTGAGGGAACATTCCCCTAACGTTACTTTTCTGCAACCTTCATTGAACCTATAGAGAACGTTCTCTTTTGGTTCCTCTAACATTACCTTTGTACGATCTTCATACAACCTTTACAGAGCTAAGGTTCTCCTAAGGTTAGTTCCAACCAAACCAAAGCTAATGTTTAGAGAACGTTCCTTAGGTAGGAGCATAATGGTCCCTAAATGTTGAGGGAACATTCCCCTAATGTTACTTTTCTGCAACCTTCATTGAACCTTTAGAGAACGTTCTCTTTTGGTTCCTCTAACGTTACCTTTATACGATCTTCATACAACCTTTACAGAACTAAGGTTCTCCTAAGGTTAGTTACAACCAAACCAAAACTAACGTTTAGAGAACATTCCCTAAACGTTCCCTCAAGGTTACGCCATGGTCGCCTTGTTTTTACTAAACTAAAAACCATCAAACATCTCAACATACTATTGTGGTCTATCAAGGCCACCGTTGCTTCCTGATGCATTTGGGAAAGTGAGGGATGACTGTGTAGAAGTCCTTCATTTGTCACAATCTGCAGTCTCACTTAATTCTTACATGTACTGGAATGGATTAGATTAAATGAGACTATTTATATTTGTCTTTACATTCACACTAGACCTTTAAGACATTTAAGGGCCTTGTACAGCATAATAATAACTGAGTTTTTGGTAGTAACTCAGTGAAATAATACCTTACAATAGTGTAATAACTGTAAGCTTTCAGTGTAATTAGTGACTGCCAGTGTACTAATCGTCGTCAGTATAATAATAACTCTCAATAAGTGACAGAATGTCATAATAATAAGCGTCAGTAGTCTGCGGGCTGCTGTCCGCTCAGCCCCGCCCTCCTGTGAGCTGCAGGCGGACTCACTCCTCACTGCAGTCCGCAGCAGAGTGCAGTAGACTGCAGTCTCTATCACTCTCCTCCTCCTCCTCCTCCTCTTCTACTTCTTCCTCCTCCTCTTCCTCCCTGCGCTCCTCTGGCAGGTGGAAAGGACGAACACGGGGCACGAACGATGTGAGTATACCATTGGCATTTTAAATGAATATTACGCGCTTATTATTATCATTATCATCATTATCATTATTAGACTGTGAGCGTTTTATCGCGGATCATTTAATGCTGATTTCTGCGACTTTTCTGCAGCGTCACGGTCAAGTGAAGTTGATTTGGTTTGCGTCATTGTTGACCCGCTGTGCGTGCGCGACAATCGGACATTATTACACTGTATAATATCGATTTTTCCTTTGTTCTATTGTCTTTAAATGTCAGTGAGAGTCAGGTTATGATGCAGGAGTGTGTGTGGTGATGCTGTTTAAGGCTGTTTTATTTTGCCACGACCTTAAAACGCCTTTGGTTCATGAGACAGAGACTGATGATGCAGCACTTCTGTCTCCAGAGGAACGTGTCCCCTTTCATGTCTGCAGCGCACACACACACACACACACACACACACATACCCAGCTAACAATTTTTGGTTCCCAGAACGTTCTGGGAACATTACCTTTTGGTTGCAGGAACGTTCCCTGAAGGTTCCCCCCAGGGCTCTCTGTGGTTGACGTGGAAAGTTTTCCTAATGTTCCCCTAATGTTAGTTTTTGGTTGCACATTTGGTTCCAGAACGTTGCTTTGTTACAACCTTCATACAACCTTTAGGGAACGTTCTCTTAAGGTTCCCAGAACGTTCCCCTAACACAGTGGTTCTCTATTATTTTCTATCATGCCCCCCCAAACATTTTCTGTGAAAACAGAAATGTTTTCACATTATTGAGAACCTGATCATTTTTATTTATTTATCTGCATAAACCACTGTATGAGTTGTCCTGCCCTGCCTCTCACGCCCCCCGACACCTTCAGAGATTGTTCTCTAAAGGTTCCCAGAACGTTGCCCAAATATAACTTTCTGCAACCTTCATACAACCTTTAGAGAACATTCTATTTTGGTTCCCAGAATGTTACTTTTCTACAACCTTTAGAGAACGTTCTCTTCCTCTGTTGTTGTTGTAAGAATGAGACATGTATCTCAGATCCACTGTCTGATGATCAAATAACTCATTTATCTCTGGAAATTAGTAAAAAAAAGGTCTATATTTTTGCGTGATGTGGCCCTCGTATCTAACACTAACTTTACCCCTAAACCTAAAAACAAGTCCTAACCTTAACCCGAAAACAGGATATTCAAATGAACCGAGAGGAGAAGAGGCTGCAGGCTCAACGAACTCTGCTCCCTTAAAATAAAGAAACAAAGTAAACAGGGGAAAAAAAACAGGAATAAAGAAAGAAAGAAAGACTAAACCTGCACAAATTACAAAAAAATTATAAGTAATTAAGAAAAGGCATGATATACTGTATACATCATGATAGTTTTCCACAAACCCCCATTTTTTTCACAGCAATATTTTCCTCATTTTAATCATTGCAAGGTAAATTAACGCTTTTTAAATTAACGTAATTAATAATAACTGTCAGTTTGTGTGTGTGTGTGTGATTTTCTCTGCGTTCTCGTCCTCAGGACTTCCGTCTCAGTCTTGGTGGTTTTGGCCTTCGTGGTTTCAGCAGAAGGAAGTGTTGGGTAAGCTCATCACATGCATCACATGGTCAAATGTTGGTGTGTTGATTATTTAAGTATTATTAAGTATTTACTCCTAGTTAATGCTGTCTTTGGTTCATTTGTACCTGTTTGTAAATAAACTAGGTGCTGTTTTACTAAATTATATGACTTTCATTTATTATTTCTTCTTCTCTAAACAGGAATATAGTAATTTATTATACTTCTTTGGAACTCTTTAATTCCAATTTTATTTTATTTTTTTAATCAAAACTAGTCAGGTCATTGTCATGGTTACAATAGATGCACATTGTCTATTGTTGTATTTTGTTGCCTTGTACCAGGCTCACATCCAGTCACGAGGGCCCTGTAATGACTGCGTGCAGCCCTAGTTTTATTTTATATACTTTAAAAATAATAAAGAAGAAGCGCTCTGTTACAGACCCAGCACCAACACCAGCTTTTGCACCGAGTCAAAGGAATGTCTGCAGTATGAGCTCGTCTGCAAGACGGATGAATACGAGGCGAGTGAACGGCACATGTACACACACACACACACACACACACACACACACATCACCGTGTCCATAAAACTGTCACAGGCACTAATACACAATCATTTCTTTTCCCATTTGTGTGTGTGTGTGTGTGTGTGTGTGTGTGTGTGTGTGCTCCTGTGTCCAGGTGCGACATTACAGCCCGACTCGTTGGGTGTCGACAGACGCAGAAGCTTATTTCATGGGCGTGGGAGCAGCCATGGCCTTCAGGAGACTTTTCCAGTACATCACCGGAGCCAACGATGCAGGTAAAGTCCGTGCTTTAGAGGAACCAGAGGGAAAATCTGCCTCAGTGGAGAGACTGTTTATGTTCTTCTCTATGTGTGTGTGTGTGTGTGTGGACAGGCATCCAGATGGAGATGACAGCTCCAGTCCTGGTCAAGATCCCAGCGGAGACCAAGATGTGGGAGCCGGCTATTTACACGCTGAACTTCCCGCTGCCGGCAGCTTATCAGGAGAACCCACCGGCACCCACCTGTGACAAGGTGAGCTGAGAAATGACGGTTAAAAGTTATATAAACCAAACCCAGATCATCAGTGTCACCACAGTAATCGAAGCAATAGCCCTTCATTTTAATGTTTTAATATTAAACTGACAAACTAGCTCAACAAGTTAAAGGAGTTCTCCGAAATGTTAATTTCTTTGGATTAACCTGTCCCAGTTTGGTGACCAGGGACACAGAAATATACATAACTCCTTATATGGACATCCTGGAGGTGTGTGTGTTTATAGGTCACATCTTCAGGCTTTACAAAATGCATTTTTTTCCGTCTTCTTATGTGTTGTTGAGTCAAAGTTATGATTCATTTTATATCGCATACATTTTAAATGTAATATAATGATATAAATGTAGTGAGAATTGTGCAGAAGTCACAAAAACAGACCTTTTTTCTTCTATTTTTGTTCATAAAAACGAGCCATGCCAACTTTGAAATGTGACATATTTCCAAATTTCACAAATTTTTAAAAATGTGAGTACTTTTTGCTCAGATGCGTTTGTATAGTTGGTGAAAATTAAAAACAAAAAAATCATGTCATCAGATTATCTATAAATTGTGCTGAAAAAAGGATATAAGATACTGAGCACTTTGCATTACCGTAATTATACGGTGGTTTGTGATATATATCGGAAAAATTCCAACCGTTTCTGAAAGCTGAGAAGTTGCACGTCAAAGCCTATGTCTGGTTATTACGGTAATTTTGCTGGTGCTGTTGCAGGAAGCCGGAGAATCAGTGTCTTAGTCACCAGAAAGGAGAGAGTTGAAAAAAACACCTTTACATAGTTTCCATTTTGTTGGCCTGTTTTTGGACATTGAGACAAAAACAAAAACGTTTAGTTTTGAATATTTTTGATACTGTTTAAATACTGTTTTTTCTCAATAAAGCCTTGTGTTTATCTTTATTTTAAATGTTTAATTCACTATTTTAACTGTATTTTTTTGCAGTAAATTATAAATAACAGCCAGATATTGAAAGTTATCCTGGAAAAATGGGCAAAAGCACTTACTCACATGACATTTTCTGTTCCTTTTATGGTTAAATAAGCAAAAACAAAAGTCCAGACGGACATTTTGAGGCTCAGGTGTTAAAAAGGGTTATAGCCTCTGTATATATACACATTTTAACATAGTAATGAAAAATCAGCCTGAAAGCTCTGCGTTCTAAGGATTAAAGCGTTTTATAAACATACGTAACTACGAAAGATTTAAAATAAAAAACACTTTCCAAGGTTTACATGATGATTATACATGAACATCAAAAATCCAAAACTTTGACTTCCAAGTTCCAAAAAAGTCCAAAGTGTCTTTTGCAGACATTTGCATTTTTACACACAACAAAATATCCAACCATGACTCAACCATTTCTTTTCAGAGGCATTTTCCTGTTCTTTTTGTTTTTTTTTCCACAGATGCTTAGTTGCTCTTTCTCGTCACGAAAGCCGAATGCTTTTATCCTCCATTTAGTCCTCGCGTGTAATTGAATCGGTGGTTTTTGCTTTCAGATCAATAGAAAATCACCGATGAGTGCACAGTATTTAGTGCAGATGACTTTCACTCACTCAGCAGAACAGAGAGCGAGACAATGCTGTGACATTGAGTCGTCCAGTGTCTGCTTTATGACAAACTAATCCAACCTTTAATCCATTTTATCCATCCAAGATAGTGCAGAAGTGGCCAGTTTGAGTATTATTATTATTATTATTATTATTATTATTATTGTTATTAGCCTTTTTATGTTTCTGTGATTCTTCTCCTCTTCCTCCACCACGTCATTATTGATCACAGACAAGGTCATAAAAGATAAAAACAAGACAGATAATACGACACACGCAGATGCACCTCTTTGAACCGGAAAAAAAAACAAAACAAAAAACAGCACCATAATGTCAAGAGCGCTTGCCCAAAAGTGTCGTTGGTGAAACGGTTTATCTTCTGTCACAGCTGTATTTCACTGAGATGCCAGAGATGGACGTGTACGTGAGGAGCTACGGAGGCTGGATGCTGTCGGTCACGTCCAGGCTTCACACTCACCTGCTGAGTAAAGAGCTGCAGAGAGTCCGAGCTTCCTACAACAACACGTACCACTACGGAGTCGGCTACGACAGGTATCACGGTGTCATTACTTACATTACTTTATTATTTGAAGTCCTATAGCTTTTGTGCAGTGTATGATGACATTTGTAAAAATAATTTGTGTTTTTCCTTTAATTGTTTATTTATCGGTCACCACACAGAGTGTGAGCTGTTCAGAAGAATAAATAAAAGACACAATAAATAAAAGGCATAGAAGCTCAGAAGATCTTTTTTTACGAAATAATTTATTTTGGGTCTGTTTTTACAAGATTTTGAGCCCAAATTTTTTTTTCGTAAAAACAGCCCTTTTCCAAAATGATTTTAGGTGAATGCAATACATTTCAGTATTTTGTCCAAGACACTAACATCACTTAATTGAATTCACTTCTTACTTTTGTCTCCCTCTTTCCTTGTGTTTCCTTCTGTGTGTGTGTGTGTGTGTGTGCACAGTCCCTTAAAGCTGTTGAACAGGCACAACGAGGTTTGGTACGTGGCCGACGGGGAGCCCATCTGCACAGACCCACAGGAACCGACCCCTGCTCACACGCTCAAGCCGACTCTGACCGACTCCCCGGCCACCTCATCTCCGCCTGACCCACTCCCACACACACTCTCCGACTCACCCTCACTTCCTACCTCCAACACGTCCTCGTACACGTCGTCCAACTCCTCCTCCTCCAACTCCTCCTCCTTCAACTCCTCACAGACACCTCACACTGACACACCCACCCTCTCTCCGTCTGACGCTCCTCTCACTCCCACATCCCGCCTGCCCACCGGCGTCCCCGCCAACCGTCCTCTCACCACTGTGCGCGACCTGCCAGACCCGACCACCAACTCCTCAGACCCCGTGGCTGCGAGCCCGTCTCTGGAGCCCCACTCTGAGGTGGACATGTGGAACACCACGGCCCACAGCTCTGCAGAGACACAGACTGACAGTAACCCAGTGCTGGAGCCAGATCACGCTCATTAACAACCTTCACCTTTTCTCTCTCTATACGCAGCCGTTTTCCAGGTGTCGTTGAGTTAGAGAAAGGAGACAGAAAGCTGATTATTGGCTGCTCGTTTCCTTCATATCTCTCTTCTCCTGTGTATTACACCGACTCCTCTTTAGTGTTAAACGACATGTTCTGTCACCGCTTTGCTTCGTGTATCAGTCACACAGCTGCGTTTAGGATTAAGTAATGTGTCTGCATTAGTTAGAAAGATAGAGTACAATGTGACAACGTGTGTTAAAGAGAGAGAGTTTAAATCCAAATAGTTAGACATTGATTAGACTGTGAAGGACTGTGCGTTAGACATTTTGGTAGTCAAATACATGCTTATATCATCATTATTCAGTCATTTATGTATCCATACACACACACACACACACACACACAAGTATGTTTAATACTGCAACATTCTTAACTGACACGTAGGAAAATCGCTTTGAAATAACTATTTCTACATGTATCACAAGAATCTGCAAGAACAAAGAAAACAATGCAAAAATGGTGTATAAAATATAAAATATACAACTGTACTAAACCAATAAACCTTGAATTTGAACGTGACTTTTGATGGTTTTTATTTGACATGTATGACACTTTAACACACAAAGAAGTCATAGACATTTTTGAGAAAATTTTACAAAAAAGTTAGTATGTCGTAGTATGTGTATGTGGTAGTATGTAGGTAGTATGTGAGTTAGTATTTCGTAAAATGTGACCAAAAAGTCATAGGTTAGTATGTGGTCCAAAATTTGACAAAAAAGTCATAGGTTAGTATGTCGTCCAAAATGTGACCAAAAAGTCATAGGTTAGTATGTCGTCCAAAATGTGACCAAAAAGTCATAGGTTAGTACGTCGTCCAAAATGTGACAAAAAAGTCATAGGTTAGTATGTCGTCCAAAATTTGAAAAAAGGTCATAGGTTAGTATGTCGTCCAAAATGTGACAAAAAAGTCATAGGTTAGTATGTCGTCCAAAATTTGAAAAAAAAGTCATAGGTTAGTATGTCGTCCAAAATTTGACAAAAAAGTCATAGGTTAGTATGTCGTCCTAAATGTGAAAAAAAGTCATAGGTTAGTATGTCGTCCAAAATGTGACAAAAAAGTCATAGGTTAGTATGTCGTATAAAATGTGACCAAAAAGTCATAGGTTAGTATGTCGTCCAAAATTTGAAAAAAAAAAGTCATAGGTTAGTATGTCGTCCAAAATTTGAAAAAGAAAGTCATAGGTTAGTATGTCGTCCAAAATGTGACCAAAAAGTCATAGGTTAGTATGTCGTCCAAAATGTGACCAAAAAGTCATAGGTTAGTATGTCGTCCTAAATGTGAAAAAAAAGTCATAGGTTAGTATGTCGTCCAAAATTTGACAAAAAAGTCATAGGTTAGTATGTCGTCAAAAATTTGACAAAAAAGTCATAGGTTAGTATGTCGTCCAAAATTTGACAAAAAAGTCATAGGTTAGTATGTCGTCCAAAATTTGAAAAAAAAGTCATAGGTTAGTATGTCGTCCAAAATTTGACAAAAAAGTCATAGGTTAGTATGTCGTCCAAAATTTGACAAAAAAGTCATAGGTTAGTATGTCGTCCAAAATGTGACCAAAAAGTCATAGGTTAGTATGTCGTCCAAAATGTGACCAAAAAGTCATAGGTTAGTATGTCGTCCAAAACTTGACAAAAAAGTCATAGGTTAGTATGTCGTCCAAAATTTGAAAAAAAAAGTCATAGGTTAGTATGTCGTCCAAAATGTGACAAAAAAGTCATAGGTTAGTATGTCGTCCAAAATGTGACCAAAAAGTCATAGGTTAGTATGTCGTCCAAAATGTGACCAAAAAGTCATAGGTTAGTATGTCGTCCAAAATTTGACAAAAAAGTCATAGGTTAGTATGTCGTCCAAAATTTGAAAAAAAAGTCATAGGTTAGTATGTCGTCCAAAATGTCACCAAAAAGTCATAGGTTAGTATGTCGTCCAAAATGTGACAAAAAAGTCATAGGTTAGTATGTCGTCCAAAATTTGAAAAAAAGTCATAGGTTAGTATGTCGTCCAAAATGTGACAAAAAAGTCATAGGTTAGTATGTCGTCCAAAATTTGAAAAAAAAGTCATAGGTTAGTATGTCGTCAGAAATTTGACCAAAAAGTCATAGGTTAGTATGTCGTCCTAAATGTGAAAAAAAAGTCATAGGTTAGTATGTCGTCCAAAATTTGACAAAAAAGTCATAGGTTAGTATGTCGTCCAAAATTTGAAAAAAAAGTCATAGGTTAGTATGTCGTCCAAAATTTGACAAAAAAGTCATAGGTTAGTATGTCGTCCAAAATTTGACAAAAAAGTCATAGGTAAGTATGTTGTCCAAAATTTGAAAAAAAAGTCATAGGTTAGTATGTCGTCCAAAATTTGAAAAAAAAGTCATAGGTTAGTATGTCGTCCAAAATTTGAAAAAAAAGTCATAGGTTAGTATGTCGTCCAAAATATCACCAAAAAGTCATAGGTTAGTATGTCGTCCAAAATGTGACCAAAAAGTCATAGGTTAGTAGGTCGTCCAAAACTTGACAAAAAAGTCATAGGTTAGTATGTCGTCCAAAATGTGACCAAAAAGTCATAGGTTAGTATGTCGTCCAAAATGTGTCAAAAAAGTCATAGGTTAGTATGTCGTCCAAAATTTGAAAAAAAAGTCATAGGTTAGTATGTCGTATAAAATGTGACCAAAAAGTCATAGGTTAGTATGTCGTCCAAAATTTGAAAAAAAAAGTCATAGGTTAGTATGTCGTCCTAAATGTGAAAAAAAGTCATAGGTTAGTATGTCGTCCAAAATGTGACCAAAAAGTCATAGGTTAGTATGTCGTCCAAAATTTGAAAAAAAAAGTCATAGGTTAGTATGTCGTCCTAAATGTGAAAAAAAGTCATAGGTTAGTATGTCGTCCAAAATGTGACAAAAAAGTCATAGGTTAGTATGTCGTATAAAATGTGACCAAAAAGTCATAGGTTAGTATGTCGTCCAAAATTTGAAAAAAAAAAGTCATAGGTTAGTATGTCGTCCAAAATTTGAAAAAGAAAGTCATAGGTTAGTATGTCGTCCAAAATGTGACAAAAAAGTCATAGGTTAGTATGTCGTATAAAATGTGACCAAAAAGTCATAGGTTAGTATGTCGTCCAAAATTTGAAAAAAAAAAGTCATAGGTTAGTATGTCGTCCAAAATTTGAAAAAGAAAGTCATAGGTTAGTATGTCGTCCAAAATGTGACCAAAAAGTCATAGGTTAGTATGTCGTCCTAAATGTGAAAAAAAAGTCATAGGTTAGTATGTCGTCCAAAATTTG
Source organism: Solea solea (assembly GCF_958295425.1). Classification (NCBI taxonomy): domain Eukaryota; kingdom Metazoa; phylum Chordata; class Actinopteri; order Pleuronectiformes; family Soleidae; genus Solea; species Solea solea. Next base: position 24,438,832 of record NC_081143.1, read on the forward strand.
ACAAAAAAGTCATAGGTTAGTATGTCGTCCAAAATTTGACAAAAAAGTCATAGGTTAGTATGTCGTCCAAAATTTGACAAAAAAGTCATAGGTTAGTATGTCGTCCAAAATTTGACAAAAAAGTCATAGGTTAGTATGTCGTCCAAAATTTGACAAAAAAGTCATAGGTTAGTATGTCGTCCAAAATTTGAAAAAAAAAGTCATAGGTTAGTATGTCGTCCAAAATTTGACAAAAAAGTCATAGGTAAGTATGTTGTCCAAAATTTGAAAAAAAAGTCATAGGTTAGTATGTCGTCCAAAATTTGAAAAAAAAGTCATAGGTTAGTATGTCGTCCAAAATTTGAAAAAAAAGTCATAGGTTAGTATGTCGTCCAAAATATCACCAAAAAGTCATAGGTTAGTATGTCGTCCAAAATGTGACCAAAAAGTCATAGGTTAGTAGGTCGTCCAAAACTTGACAAAAAAGTCATAGGTTAGTATGTCGTCCAAAATGTGACCAAAAAGTCATAGGTTAGTATGTCGTCCAAAATGTGTCAAAAAAGTCATAGGTTAGTATGTCGTCCAAAATTTGAAAAAAAAGTCATAGGTTAGTATGTCGTATAAAATGTGACCAAAAAGTCATAGGTTAGTATGTCGTCCAAAATTTGAAAAAAAAAGTCATAGGTTAGTATGTCGTCCTAAATGTGAAAAAAAGTCATAGGTTAGTATGTCGTCCAAAATGTGACCAAAAAGTCATAGGTTAGTATGTCGTCCAAAATTTGAAAAAAAAAGTCATAGGTTAGTATGTCGTCCTAAATGTGAAAAAAAGTCATAGGTTAGTATGTCGTCCAAAATGTGACAAAAAAGTCATAGGTTAGTATGTCGTATAAAATGTGACCAAAAAGTCATAGGTTAGTATGTCGTCCAAAATTTGAAAAAAAAAAGTCATAGGTTAGTATGTCGTCCTAAATGTGAAAAAAAGTCATAGGTTAGTATGTCGTCCAAAATGTGACAAAAAAGTCATAGGTTAGTATGTCGTATAAAATGTGACCAAAAAGTCATAGGTTAGTATGTCGTCCAAAATTTGACAAAAAAGTCATAGGTTAGTATGTCGTCCAAAATTTGAAAAAAAAGTCATAGGTTAGTATGTCGTCCAAAATTTGACAAAAAAGTCATAGGTTAGTATGTCGTCCAAAATTTGACAAAAAAGTCATAGGTAAGTATGTTGTCCAAAATTTGAAAAAAAAGTCATAGGTTAGTATGTCGTCCAAAATTTGAAAAAAAAGTCATAGGTTAGTATGTCGTCCAAAATTTGAAAAAAAAGTCATAGGTTAGTATGTCGTCCAAAATATCACCAAAAAGTCATAGGTTAGTATGTCGTCCAAAATGTGACCAAAAAGTCATAGGTTAGTAGGTCGTCCAAAACTTGACAAAAAAGTCATAGGTTAGTATGTCGTCCAAAATGTGACCAAAAAGTCATAGGTTAGTATGTCGTCCAAAATGTGTCAAAAAAGTCATAGGTTAGTATGTCGTCCAAAATTTGAAAAAAAAGTCATAGGTTAGTATGTCGTCCAAAATGTGACAAAGAAGTTATAGGTTAGTATGTCATCCAAAATGTGACCAAAAAGTCATAGGTTAGTATGTCGTCCAAAATTTGAAGAAAAAGTCATAGGTTAGTATGTCGTCCAAAATGTGACCAAAAAGTCATAGGTTAGTATGTCGTCCAAAATGTGACCAAAAAGTCATAGGTTAGTATGTCGTCCAAAATGTGACAAAAAAGTCATAGGTTAGTATGTCGTCCAAAACTTGACAAAAAAGTCATAGGTTAGTATGTCGTCCAAAATGTGACCAAAAAGTCATAGGTTAGTATGTCGTCCAAAATTTGACAAAAAAGTCATAGGTTAGTATGTCGTCCTAAATTTGACAAAAAAGTCATAGGTTAGTATGTCGTCCAAAATGTGACCAAAAAGTCATAGGTTAGTATGTCGTCCAAAATTTGAAAAAAAAGTCATAGGTTAGTATGTCGTCCAAAATGTGACCAAAAAGTCATAGGTTAGTATGTCGTCCAAAATGTGACAAAAAAGTCATAGGTTAGTATGTCGTCCAAAATTTGAAGAAAAAGTCATAGGTTAGTATGTCGTCCAAAATGTGACCAAAAAGTCATAGGTTAGTATGTCGTCCAAAATGTGACCAAAAAGTCATAGGTTAGTATGTCGTCCAAAATGTGACAAAAAAGTCATAGGTTAGTATGTCGTCCAAAATTTGACCAAAAAGTCATAGGTTAGTATGTCGTCCAAAATTTGACAAAAAAGTCATAGGTTAGTATGTCGTCCAAAATGTCACCAAAAAGTCATAGGTTAGTATGTCGTCCAAAATGTGACCAAAAAGTCATAGGTTAGTATGTCGTCCAAAATGTAGTATGTCGTCCAAAATGTGACAAAAAAGTCATAGGTTAGTATGTCGTCCTAAATGTGACAAAAAAGTCATAGGTTAGTATGTCGTCCAAAATGTGACAAAAAAGTCATAGGTTAGTATGTCGTCCAAAATGTGACCAAAAAGTCATAGGTTAGTATGTCGTCCAAAATGTGACCAAAAAGTCATAGGTTAGTATGTTGTCCAAAATTTGACAAAAAAGTCATAGGTTAGTATGTTGTCCAAAATGTGACCAAAAAGTCATAGTTAGTATGTCGTCCAAAATGTGACAAAAAAGTCATAGGTTAGTATGTCGTCCAAAATTTGAAAAAAAAGTCATAGGTTAGTATGTCGTCCAAAATGTGACAAAGAAGTCATAGGTTAGTATGTCGTCCAAAATGTGACCAAAAAGTCATAGGTTAGTATGTCGTCCAAAATGTGACAAAAAAGTCATAGGTTAGTATGTCGTCCAAAATTTGACAAAAAAGTCATAGGTTAGTATGTCGTCCAAAATGTGACCAAAAAGTCATAGGTTAGTATGTCGTCCAAAATGTGACAAAAAAGTCATAGGTTAGTATGTCGTCCAAAATTTGAAAAAAAAGTCATAGGTTAGTATGTCGTCCAAAATGTGACAAAGAAGTCATAGGTTAGTATGTCATCCAAAATGTGACCAAAAAGTCATAGGTTAGTATGTCGTCCAAAATTTGAAGAAAAAGTCATAGGTTAGTATGTCGTCCAAAATGTGACCAAAAAGTCATAGGTTAGTATGTCGTCCAAAATGTGACCAAAAAGTCATAGGTTAGTATGTCGTCCAAAATGTGACAAAAAAGTCATAGGTTAGTATGTCGTCCAAAATTTGACCAAAAAGTCATAGGTTAGTATGTCGTCCAAAATTTGAAAAAAAAGTCATAGGTTAGTATGTCGTCCAAAATGTGACCAAAAAGTCATAGGTTAGTATGTCGTCCAAAATGTGACAAAAAAGTCATAGGTTAGTATGTCGTCCAAAATTTGAAAAAAAAGTCATAGGTTAGTATGTCGTCCAAAATGTGACAAAGAAGTCATAGGTTAGTATGTCATCCAAAATGTGACCAAAAAGTCATAGGTTAGTATGTCGTCCAAAATTTGAAGAAAAAGTCATAGGTTAGTATGTCGTCCAAAATGTGACCAAAAAGTCATAGGTTAGTATGTCGTCCAAAATGTGACCAAAAAGTCATAGGTTAGTATGTCGTCCAAAATGTGACAAAAAAGTCATCGGTTAGTATGTCGTCCAAAATTTGACCAAAAAGTCATAGGTTAGTATGTCGTCCAAAATTTGAAAAAAAAGTCATAGGTTAGTATGTCGTCCAAAATGTGACCAAAAAGTCATAGGTTAGTATGTCGTCCAAAATTTGACAAAAAAGTCATAGGTTAGTATGTCGTCCAAAATTTGAAAAAAAAGTCATAGGTTAGTATGTCGTCCAAAATGTGACAAAAAAGTCATAGGTTAGTATGTCGTCCAAAATGTGACCAAAAAGTCATAGGTTAGTATGTCGTCCAAAATGTGACCAAAAAGTCATAGGTTAGTATGTCGTCCAAAATTTGACAGAAAAGTCATAGGTTAGTATGTCGTCCAAAATTTGACAGAAAAGTCATAGGTTAGTATGTCGTCCAAAATGTGACAAAAAAGTCATAGGTTTGGATGTCGTCCAAAATTTGACAAAAAAGTCATAGGTTAGTATGTCGTCCTAAATGTGACCAAAAAGTCATAGGTTAGTATATTGTCCAAAATTTGCCAAAAAAGTCATAGGTTAGTATGTGGTCCAAAATGTGCGAGGAAGTCATAGGTTAGTATGTCGTCCAAAATGTGACCAAAAAGTCATAGGTTAGTATGTCGTCTAAAATGTGACAAAAAAGTCATAGGTTATTATGTCGTCCAAAATGTGACCAAAAAGTCATAGGTTAGTATGTGGTCCAAAATGTGACCAAAAAGTCATAGGTTAGTATGTATTTCAAAATGTGACCAAAAAGTAATAAGTTAGTATGTCGTCCAAAATGTGACCAAAAAGTCATAGGTTAGTATGTCGTCCTAAATGTGACAAAAAAGTCATAGGTTAGTATGTGGTCCAAAATTTGACCAAAAAGTCATAGGTTAGTATGTCGTCCAAAATGTTGTAAGTCGTCCAAAAATTTTCCAAAATGTGACCAAAAAGTCATAGGTTAGTATGTCGTCCAAAATGGGACAAAAAAGTCATAGGTTAGTATGTCGTCCAAAATGGGACAAAAAAGTCATAGGTTAGTATGTATTTCAAAATGTGACCAAAAAGTAATAGGTTAGTATGTCGTCCAAAATGTGACCAAAAAGTCATAGGTTAGTATGTTGTCCAAAATGTGACCAAAAAGTCATAGGTTAGTATGTCGTCCAAAATGTGACCAAAAAGTCATAGGTTAGTATGTCGTCCAAAATGTGACCAAAAAGTCATAGGTTAGTATGTCGTCCTAAATGTGACAAAAAAGTCATAGGTTAGTATGTCGTCCAAAATGTGACAAAAAAGTCATAGGTTAGTATGTCGTCCAAAATGTGACCAAAAAGTCATAGGTTAGTATGTGGTCCAAAATTTGACCAAAAAGTCATAGGTTAGTATGTCGTCCAAAATGTGACCAAAAAGTCATAGGTTAGTATGTCGTCCAAAATGTGACCAAAAAGTCATAGGTTAGTATGTCGTCCAAAATGTGACCAAAAAGTCATAGGTTAGTATGTCGTCCAAAATTTGACAAAAAAGTCATAGGTTAGTATGTCGTCCAAAATGTGACCAAAAAGTCATAGGTTAGTATGTCGTCCAAAATGTGACAAAAAAGTCATAGGTTAGTATGTCGTCCAAAATGTGTCAAAAAAGTCATAGGTTAGTATGTCGTCCAAAATGTGACAAAAAAGTCATAGGTTAGTATGTCGTCCAAAATGTGACAAAAAAGTCATAGGTTAGTATGTTGTCCAAAATTTGACAAAAAAGTCATAGGTTAGTATGTCGTCCAAAATTTGACAAAAAAGTCATAGGTTAGTATGTCGTCCTAAACGTGAAAAAAAGTCATAGGTTAGTATGTCGTCCAAAATTTGACAAAAAAGTCATAGGTTAGTATGTCGTCCAAAATATGACCAAAAAGTCATAGGTTAGTATGTCGTCCAAAATTTGAAAAAAAAAGTCATAGGTTAGTATGTCGTCCAAAATGTGACCAAAAAGTCATAGGTTAGTATGTCGTCCTAAATGTGAAAAAAAAGTCATAGGTTAGTATGTCGTCCAAAATTTGACAAAAAAGTCATAGGTTAGTATGTCGTCCAAAATTGGACAAAAAAGTCATAGGTTAGTATGTCATCCAAAATGTGACAAAAAAGTCATAGGTTTGGATGTCGTCCAAAATTTGACAAAAAAGTCATAGGTTAGTATGTCGTCCAAAATGTGACCAAAAAGTCATAGGTTAGTATGTCGTCCAAAATTTGACAAAAAAGTCATAGGTTAGTATGTCGTCCAAAATGTGACCAAAAAGTCATAGGTTAGTATGTTGTCCAAAATGTGAACAAAAAAAATCATAGGTTAGTAATATAATAGTAATATAAAAGCCAAAAACACAAAATTGTAAAAGGCTATATAGTACAGAGGTATGGTGTAGTGATACACTGTTGTAACAGGTCAAAATGGATCTAATATATATATTATTAATGAAACATGTAAAACAATGATGTTATTATAAGCTACTTAAAAAAATGTCAATAAATATAAAATCAGAAAAATGTCATACTGTAATAAAAAGGCATCAAACCAAAAAAAATGTAAAAACTATTGTACATGTTTTACAGCCATTTAAAGTATACAAAACTGATTTATTTATTATAATAATTGCCTGCAGTACCATCACAGAAATGTATATTAAAATATTTAATAAAAAAAATACTTGTAAAAAAGTGCACAGTACAGTGTCAAAAATGCCAAAAAAAGTCAAGTTATTGAGTAAGAAGGCATCAAAATAATAAACAAGTATGGTATAAATGCTGATGTCGTCATAGTTATTATTAAAAAATGTATGACATAAGATTAGAAATGTAAAAGCTGTGGAGAAGTCAGAGAGAAAGAAAAAAAGGAATAATTGAGACAGTTTGATGTGTTGACTTTAATCCATCCGTTTGTTTTTCATACATGAAATTAAAAAAAGTTCCGTACACACCAGAGAATCAGGTTCTTCAGTGTTTCACTAATAATTCAAATCCTTCTGAATCCTTTATTGAGTCTTTTCATTTGTTAGGAAATGAACAACATCTTGTTAAAACTTTTTTTTATTCCAACACAAACGTTACCTAATTATTACTTTAAAACAATAGCAGGTTCTCCACTTTGTGGTCCAAAGTAATTATTATTTGCAGCCCCACAACAGAGAAATTTAGACTTTCTGCCAAATTAGATCCTACGATGGAGAATTAGAGATCAAACTGAAAAGGAAAAAAATATTTAATCTTTCCAGAATAAAGTCGTAACATTATGAGAATAAAGTCGTAACATCTTGAGGAAAAAGTCGTAACATTTCACAAATAAAGACGTAACATTTAGAGAATCATTTTATAATATTATGAAAATAAAGTCGCAATATTACAAGAAAAAAATTGTAACATTAAGAGAATAAAGTTGTAATATTACGAGAAAAAAGTCGTAACATTAAAAGAATAAAGTTGTAATATTACGAGAAAAAAGTCGTAACATTAAGAGAATAAAGTCGTAGCATTACAAGAATAAAGTCGTAATATTACAAGAATAAAGTCGTAATTTTACGAGAATAAAGTCATGAGAATAAAGTTGTAACATTGGAGAATAAAGTCGTAACCTTACGAGAAAAAGGTTGTAACAATATGAGAATAAAGTCGTAATATTACGAGAATAAAGTCGTAATATTACGAGAAGAAAGTCATGAGAATAAAGTTGTAACATTGGAGAATAAAGTCGTAACCTTACGAGAAAAAGGTTGTAACAATATGAGAATAAAGTCGTAATATTACGAGAATAAAGTCGTAATATTACGAGAATAAAGTCGTAATATTATGAGAATAAAGTCATGAGACTACAATAGTAACATTGTGAGAATAAAGTCATAATATTATGCTTTTATTCTCGAAAGATTTGATTTGTTTGGCCCTAATTCTCCGTCGTAAGATCCAGATCTCAAATAGAAAAAGAAAAAAATCTGTTTGCCCAAGAGTGAAAGAATCCAGGTGTTTCTAAACGTAAACGTGGCAACACATCATCTTTCATTGTACAAAAATTATTTTCGCTTATACAGTTTATCCATAATCAACATCGTTTCACCACAACCACAAGTGAGCTCTTGCTTTCATATCATTTAAACCACACAGAGAAGAGTAAATAACCATTCATGCTGCTGTGGTGATCCATGTACTGACCTGTGACCTGTGTCACGTGACTCTTCACCTCTGCATCACACGGTTATGGCTATCAAATCAAATGTGCTTCCATCCACCTGCTGACAGTTGTGAGCAGAAATAAATATACAAGGGTTGTAGAAAACAAAAAGTCAGGTCAGTGAGTGTCACCGACACAAAAAAGGCATTTTCCTCTGTTGTTGTTTGGCTCAGTGTATAAAACTGGTGTCGTACCAGAGAGAGGGAACAGACAGTAACGTCTGAGGAAGTTTTCCAGTAAACAACTTCCATTTTCTTCTAAAAGGAAAAAACGTTTTTTCAAGTTTGTACTTCAAACAATGAAAAGTATAAGTAATGAGACTTTTTAAAAGTAACTCTTACTTGTGCAATATTGAACCTAGTGATGTGACAAAACCTTCCTTTTGCACACTGTGGCTAAGAGCGAGTCTGTTTTCTGTATTTTTTTTCTTTTTAAAACACTGTAAAATACCTCCTTTGAGACAACGTATGAGACATCATAAGAACACAGATTGGACGACACGGTGCTTTACGTGAATTTGTCCAGACTGGACTTTAAATCTGTGTATGTTCTCAATCCTTCAGCGAATGCTATGGCGTGTCCAGACTTGACATGGTCACGTCCTACCCAAGGTCATTATAGTTACTGCAAACTAATGAAAGAGAAAAGTTCAAAGATAAACGACAACTAAATGAAACTGAATTGTGGGTTTACAAAACTAACTAAAATTGTAGTGATGTGCTTAGTCTTTGTAAATTTATTTCATACATAATCCTTCTGGGTTCATATAAAACGTGTTTATTTTTTAATAATATAAGGAGTTGTGTATTATCACCGTGGCAATTTACTAAGGGTGCACCCTTTGTGAGTACTAAGGCTAAGTGGCGTCTTTTGTTGGGTTTTTATGACATAATACTTTATAATGACTTTTTAGAATCTTGCACCTGGAAAAAAACTAGCAAACCCGCTCTAAAAAAAAATAAAGTAATGAAGAATCCAAAACTATTATAACCTTGGTCCTACCTCAAAGTGTCTGACGATATTTTCGAACAACGTATTTGGAAAGTAAATAATAAATACACTCAAGGAAGAGTTCCTTGAACCTGAGTTATTTACCTAACTTTTAATCTGGGTGGTCAAATGGTAATATTGTGATGTCAAATGTTTCATCTGTTGCTCTCAGACACTGTCCTCCAGTGACGGGGACGGATGATAAAGGTGAGAAACGGTCGCCTCAAAACAAACGGCCTCACTGTGGCAAAGTATTTTTTTGTATTTTTGAAAATACAAAAGAACAGTGTTTTATTTTGATACATGGTGTGGCTGCTTTATATTGATGCATTTATTAGTTGGGTAATTTATTTTGAAATATTTTGTCAAAATTCAAGGGCAGAACAGGTGTATCTATAACACGGCTTATGTGTGTACTGTTTTCAATTCTCACGACACTACATTTCACCATAGTCAGTGTGATTGCAGCATCTTCTTTAGTCACAGGGACGTTCTCACTTGGTAATAACCGCCTTCTTAGTAATGCTTGCTCTCCTGCTTCCTCCTCCTGCTGCTCCTCCTCCTCCATGCCAAAGATGGCCGGGGATGGTGAAGGCATCCACACTCATACCCATAGTTTTTGAAGGGATGGCACTAAACTGCTTCCTGTCCGAGCTGTATTTATAGATGGCCTCCACCTGGGTGGAGCCGATTGTCCGGGGACCCACTCCGGCCAGTCGCACCAGCTCCTGAGAGTCAGGGTTCATGGTGTAAACACCTCTGAACTGGCAGCTGGAATCACGGAAGAGGATGAGGAAGTGGTTGGCAGGACTCTTCTCTATCTCCTGAGGTTCAAAGGAAATTAAAGAGAATATTAACCTTCCAGAAACTGTGTGTTTAATACAACAGACAGGATTTAAGGAACAATGGAAACCTCTACCTCGACTATCTTGTTTTTCTGTGTCTCGTTGACCTTTCCCGCCAGGCAGCAGCGAGAGAGTGCGTTATTAATGATAAATTTGTTGGACTTGAAGCTTGGTTCTTTGAAGAGCTTTGGACCTGAAATTTAAAACACACACACACATTCTTGTTTGTACAAACCTAGACGTACAGCTGTCAATACACAACACTGAAGATTGTACTGCTTTGTCGTACTGCACCTGTGTATTCTAGGGCCGGTGACGCTCCGTTAGAACCACTCTCCAAGTCCCTTTCTCCGCTCTGATTGGCCAGTTTACTCGGTGTCACACATCTTGAAGGTGAATCATGGCGGCTGCTGAGAGAGAGAGAGATCAACAATGACCTTAACTCGTATACCTGTGCTATATTTGATAACGGAATAATTCATGCATTCATTGTCAACAAGAAATAAGGGAGGACGACCCACACTCCACTAATTAGCTGAAACAAACAGTTGTGTTTGCAATGTAAACGGTTACAAAAACTAAAGACCCTTGACAGAACAATGATGGTCCTTCGATAAAAGGCCTGTCAACAACTTCAGTTCTTACTATGTGAGAAATAAGTCAAGTGAAAGAACCAGGGATCTGGTCTTCTTTCAATCTAGTATTATACTATACTGTCTAATTGAAGTCCAGTATAACCCAGAGAAGGTGGAACTTATCAGCAAATTAGCAAACAGGCTTTTAGCTTCTCAGGATGTTAGCATTCTGGACTGTGTTTACAATTTTTATCCTTATGTATGGGAAATATTGCATTTTGCTCCATTTACAGCTAATGTTAGCATGTTACTGTGATAAAAGGAAATGTGTACTAACATTAGCAAGTTACAAGTAATTAGCACATTAATGTGATTACATTGACACCTCTCATGTCGCTACCACTGCAGCTAAAAGAGATTGCGTACCTTTGGGGTTTCTTAGTGTGGTCACTCCCAACGTTTCCTGGCTCATCCGTTGCTGCCAAGGTGAGGGAGGAGTGAGAGTACACTTTGTTCAACTTAGACCCTAAAAAACATTTAAAAAAAATTAAATGTAATCAGTTAAATCATCAACAGAATACCTGATGTACTTATAACTTTCAATTCATTCAATTTACCCGCGGTTCCTTTGGCTGGACTCAATGACAGCTTAGTTTCCTCCCTGGTCATACTTCGAGGCCGAGAACGGGTTTTCTTTGCTGAAGATCGTCCCTGATTGGAAGATTTCTGCCGCATCATTTTGTCCAAGTCATCCATGATCTTAAGCTGATGTCGCAGCGCATACTCCCCTCGTGTGAAATCCCCCCAACGGGCGCCTGGAGTAGCAGGAGGAGTAGGGGAAGGGGAGGTGGTGCCTGCCGGTGGTGTATTTGAAGGAGACGCTATTCTCCTGTCTGAAGACGTAGGTCTGAGAGAGGGAATAAAGGTGACTTTTTCCAGATAAGCTTTAGAGCGTATACGATGACAAAGCTGCTTAGATAAATATGCATGTGCTTACCTGATTTCCTTTTCTTGCTCGAGCCACTGTCTCCTCTTCTTCATCTCCTCTGTTCTCCTTTGTTGTCTCTCCAGTAGAAGAGCTTTACGCTGGGCCATCTCCCCTTCATGATACAACTCCTCATCCTACAACCACACAAATGCACAATATTACCAAAATGATTGCACAGATTCTGCATGCATGCAAGGCAAACTCAAATGTCACCAGCTCACCTTAAAGAAGAATCCTATTCCTCCTTTGGTATCTTGATCATTTTGTTCTGCACTTGGTTCCAACATCTGTGTTTGTCTTGTATCGTCTTTGGATTCTGTTTTTTCTTCTGGGGAGTCTGTAACTTCTGCTCCAAGATTCAGCTGCTCTATAGGATCGAGGAGTTCTGGGGCGAGCCTCCTCACTGGTTCTGCAGCAGATTCAGTGTGATCACTCATAGAATCAGAGGAGAATTCGTGCCCCTCATCTGTTGGTTCATCACTGCCCCCCTCAGGCCCTCCAAGAGATGACAGCGACACCTCAATCAGGCTGCAGCGATTCCCTGCACCACCATGTCTCCCCCCTTCACCTCCTGTGCTGTATGCAGCAGAGAGGGACAAAGTCTCACTCTCAAATGAGCACTCTGACGGAGCACCAGAGCTGCTGCCACAAGCAGCCCTGGGATGATCTTGCCTGGTCTGTGAAGGGGCCGGCAGCGCTCCAACAGCCTCCACGTCCTCCTGCTCCTGCTCCAGCTCCAGACTAAATTGGGTTGGTGTTTCACTGGAGCCTGTTTCTGATGTGCTCTCATCAGGCTGTAGTTGCTGAGCAGGCTGAGGAGATGCCTGAGGAGTCTGGGGGCCACCAATACGGAAGGAGGAGGAGGTCTGAACCTGACATTTGCTGGGCGACACACGGCGTAAGTGGGGGAGTGTGTCCACAGTCTGGGTCGGAGCCAAGACACGGTTGAGTGGAGGGAACTTGAGTTCAGAAGGCCGTGGATGGGGGCGCTGATTTTGCAGACGCTGGTGGTGTTTGGGGCTGCGAGGTGTGGAGGAGTGAATCTTTGTGCGAGGGGCGGGGCAAGAGGAAGAGATGGCCGTTTTTGGAGAGGTGGACAAGGAATGAATGTTAGATCGTCGTGACGGAGAAGAAGCAGTGGGGACATTGGGATTAGTAGGGATTACCCAGCCTTTACTGGTGCTCCTGGTCGGAGTCTTTGTCGGGGTTCTTGGTGGGGTCTTTGTTGGAGTGTGTGGAGGAGTTTTAGGTGGTGTTTGGATGTTACTTCTAAGTGTTGATTTTGGAGTGGTCTTGTGGTTATTTATAGGTCTTTGGTTGCTCATGAGCTGCTGTTGCTGATCTGTGAGTTTCTGCATGTCCTTCTGCAGTGACTGCAGGGCTTCACTCAGTTTATTCACCACTTCATTGTATTCCACAAAAACAGCTTCACCTGCTTTCTCTTTTTCTGTTCCCTTTTTACTATCAATAGAGAAAGTGACCTGCTTCTCTAATCGTGGTGGATTGGAAACAGATGGATTCTCTTTCTCTTTATTGCCATCTTTTTCTTCCTCCTTTTTTTCCTTTTCTTCTTCCTGTTTTAGTTGCTCCTCCATCTGGGTAAGGCGCTCCTCCAGGGTGAGACTATCCTCCTCCGCTGCCTGCCCTCCTCCCTCTCCTTGCTCTCTTTTTAGTTGAAGGAAAGCATTTTTTCCAAGCCTCTGTCTGTGTTTTGCAAATATGGCTTCAATGCGCCTTTTTTGAGCTTCAATGCTTTTCCGTTTTTCCTCCAGACGAGCACCCAACTCCCAGGCCTCAGAGCCTGGTTCAGGGCATCTGGGACCTGGGCTGTCCTGATGGCCAGGTGCACCAGCTGGGGTTGAGGGTGTGTGTGGAGTTCCCGGAGTTCCCGGAGTTCCTGGAGTTCCTTGGGTTGGAGTAGATGTCGACTCCTCACCAGGAGCAGCAGGATGTCGCCTCCTGTTGTCTCGTCGCTCAGCAAAGCTTGTCATTCGTGGACTATTGCTGGTGCTGTGGTTTCCTTGGTGACCACTACTAGGTCGAATATTACCCGGGGCATTTCTGGGGGTATCATCCGATGCTTCAGAGGAGTCAACACTGCCATCTCTTAGAACAGAGTCATCATCACGTGACATATCAGAGCTCCGCCCTGATCGCTCTCTCCTCTCTGCCCTTCCTTGCTTTTCTGTACCACCCACCCCTCCTCCAACAGGCCGGTAGAGAATTCCAGAGCGACTGGGAGCAGAGCTACTGAGCTGAGGATTATCTTCCTCCAGGCAGTGCAGGAAGAAACCAGCAGGGGCTCCCTCAGGACGTAACCTGGGCTCCGGCTTTCCTCCAAACACCCCTCCACCTTTTTCTGGTATCCTTACCTTCTTCACGCCTTTGCTGTTGGGAGTGTGCACCACCTGTAGTGCCTCCTCAATAGTTGGCAGCTCTCCTAGTGGTGCCGTTTGTGCATAAGGTCCCCAGGAAGACCTCTGCATTGGGGCTGAAGCACTGACCAGGTGGCTGAGGTCCTCTGGAGGGCTGTATGGGACACGAGTCATTGCAGGGATGCCGGTGGTTAGGTTGTCAGTGCTGACAGAGTGAAAGACAGAATCTATTGGATTTCCCATCACAATGTCAACATCACTGTCGAGGCCAAATGGGATGCTGAAAGTCACTGCTGACAGAGGACGACTGCAGAGTGATGATGGAAGGATGGACCAATGGATGGATTGTTTCAAAAAGTATGGAAAAGCAGAAACCACAGAAGCCAAAGTAAGAAGATTAAGAACGTAAGATAAAAATATGAATGCAGCACAACATTTACTATCGAAATTACACAGAGCTTTTAAGTATATCTACCTGATTTGTTTCTTTGTCCAACTTTTGTTCTCTGAATATACAGATAGCAAGATAGAGAATAAATGAGTAAATAACAGTTGATTTAGTTTGATTCATTTTAAAGAACCACATTTTTTCTTACCCGGTGACACTGGTGACGAGATGGGCACAAAGGGATGTTTGAATATAAAAGACGGAGAACCACTGAAACAGGATAAAACAGAAAAAATTAACTCAAAAATAACAACACCAAAATAAAGTAGTGTTCTAAGAACCAGGTTTTATGGCTTTGTTTCTGGGCATCTAGTTCAGATTTTTTTTCTCTCACTGGTTATTTTGACTACATGTTTATTGTTTTTTGGATTTGTTTTTCAGGTTTGCTGCTTTTGAAATAGTGCTACCCAAAAACAAATATGGTCTTTCAATTGCTTCAAAGAACTAACAGGCAGTCTAACGTGATAACCTTATGTCTAGATTCAAGGGTCTTGTAAGAAAAAAGTGATTATTTGTTCTGCCTGACCAAATTTTGAGTGTGGCATTCACGAGAAAGAAGGTTTTGATACCTGTTACTGTTCCCACTGACAGGACTTGTGCAGCCCAGGAACCTTGAGACATCTGAAAGACACACGGGTGCTGCAGTTTCAGAGGCTGTCACTGATTTATCAAACAACCAGGGGCAACAATGATGCGGGGAGGGATTGGAAGCAGACTGAATGTAACAAACCTATGAGGTCGATGGGTTGTATGGGCTGGACAAAATCAGGCTTCTTGACCTCAAACCAGTCCAGCAGCTCTGCTATGAAGTTCATGATGTTCAGCTGAGGAGGAAACAAAACCACATCAGGTGGAGGATTAGAACAGGTACATAAAACCAAATTTCCAGGTGCTTTACTCGCAGTGAAAATTAGGACAATCAAAATAACCGACTTACGTGGAGAACTGGTGGAGCGTAGAGCAGGTCCTCCACAGCGAGGGAGCATGAGTTCTGTAAATTGGTCTCACAGAACTCTTTGATCAGCTGCAGGTTGTAAACACTGTCGGCCACCGACATGGTGTCCTTCAGACAAACATCTGGACGAGAAGAGAAAGTAAAACATAAACATATTGATATCGTGTGTTTTAGTACTGTATATGTATTTTAGCAAGTAGTAATATTATCAAACCTATTTTCTGTTATATGACACTTATTTTGATTGATGGGCAACACTGACACGTTTGCACATACTTTAGCCAAACATTAATATTTTATCGCCTAAATGCGTAGCATGTATGTATGCATCTGTGTTCATGTGTGTACCCTCTAGAGGCAGCAAGCTCGGGCAGTAAAAGTGCAACACAGCAGCTACAGCACAGCCATTAGACAGATCTTTGACCGCAGAAACCAGGGGGAAAGTAGGCGTCAGCTTCGACTGCACTTTATCTTTCCTATAACGGATCTGCAGAAGAACGAGAGGGAATGGGGAGGAGGAGGACAAGATAGAGAAGAGGGTAAAAAGAGGAAGAGTGGTGCATTGACAAGGAAAGAAGAAAATAAATCGTAAGGAGGATACAGAAAGATTAGGCATATGAAAAATTGAAAAAGGCACAGAAAGTTAGAAATGATGACAGAATTAAATGTACAACCAGCCAGGACTGCCCTGCTCTCTCATAGACTGTGCAGCCAAGAAATAAGAAATAAGCAACATTTGCATACATACACACAGACACCAATCAGAAGATGCAGCAAAAAGGTGGAGCAAAAAAAAGACTGGGAAACAATTATGGCTAAAAGGAAAAAAAAGTCTGTGATTTTATGAAAAGATGAAAATCTATTCTGGTGCCCATGCAGCAGACGGAAACTGTGAGTTATAGCCTTTAGTTGTCATTACAATCTGCTGTACATATTCATAGTTTTAGTTTTATCTAAAGACAAGATAAGGCACAAAACATTTATTTACTCAACTTGTAACAAATAAATTAATTAACTAGTCTTGTTTTCTGACTAATTATCTTTAACAGATGCTGGTGATGTCCGCTCTGTTTGTTCATGGGCTGGTAAAAGTTGCTTGATTTATTTCATGTCCTGTAACTGCTTCTAGCTAAAGTAGCAGCTACAGTGGCGGCCAGAAGCAGCTACAGCTAGTAGCAGCTACAGTTAGTAGCAGCTACAGTAGCAGCTACAGCTAGTAGCAGCTACAGTTAGTAGCAGCTACAGTAGCAGCTACAGCTAGTAGCAGCTTTTTTAGCTATTTCTATCAGCAAACAAACAAACAGAGGCTCAATCATTCTCCTCACTTCACCAGTTAAAGATGGCTGCCTTCTATTAAGAAAAAACTGAAATATGACAAGTTGGCAAATAGTTGCATATCATGTTTAATTGCGCTAAATCTTGCCTTAGATAAAATAAAATGAACTACATTCATATTGCTCAGTGCTTCATCTCCACTTTAAATATATAAAAATAAAAGAAATCTAAAAAGTAAAGGAAATGTGCTAATGCCATAACTTATGCTAAATGATGTGCAGCATTGTTGCAAAGAGGAAAAGTGTGTGTTACATTGTTTTGAAACACACACTTAAAATAAAAGAAACATAAATAAATATTGTTAAAAGCTAGTGAGTGTTGAATGATCCATCCAACCTCGGGGTTGGAGTGGTGATTAGTTTGCAGTCGGTCATTGGACAACAGTGTGGAAGAGGTGTGGCGATTGGTCGGTCTGTCTGTCAGTCAGTCAAGTGCGTTGCTACAGGACACGTGGGAGGATGAAGGTGAGACAAGAGCGAGGAGTTATACGTTACCACTGGTGGCTTATTTCCCGACTCCTTCAAACAAAAAGCGATAGCATGCTGGAATGGGGGATGGCAGAGAGAGGGAAACAAGCATAAATGACAAGGGGGCCGGTCATCATGGGAACCGCCACACCCACAAAGTCACATGGCACTGCTCAGGAGAAGAGGAGCAACGGGGAGGAGGAGAGTAAGGATGGGACCATGTAGGATTTTATCTTGCATCGCTGTAAACAGCACTCACAATCAGTTGATCATGGCGACTTTCCAGTGACGCAATAATTATGGAGAAACAATTCACCTCACTTGAAAATATCCTGTGTATTTCACATGAAAATGTGTATCCTATTATTGCAAAACACAAACAAACAAAACCCCAAATTATTTCTGACCAAAATGTATGGGAAAGTGATTTCTGCTGCGTTCACACCGGACGTGATGAAGATTTTTTGTGTTGAGATTCTTCAGATAACGTCACATACTTGTCGGCAGTCAGACTCAAAATGGCAGCCAGACACAAAATGGGGATAGAAAACTAGCATCTCTGTGTGTGAGCACCCGAAGCTCTACGATACAAGTTGCCGTATGTAGCGGGGCAAAAAAAAACCCAGAAGAGAGCTTGGAAACTCGAATTCAGGCTGGCCGCTGAAGCTGATGACATAGGTGGTTGATGTTCTACAAATGATCTTGCGGCACACCACACAAATTTGCATTTGTGAACACAGCATTCGAGACCGTTTAAGAGTTTATAGTGGATTATTTGAATTATTGCAATAACATTGAGAATTGCATTTATTTTGACAACCTATATCCCAACCTATAGCATTAGTTCACTGGATAAAGCTCCACCGTTTTTCATGTGTCATATAAGTGAAATTTTACATTTACATTTAGCATTTGTGGACCTAATGTGTAACATTAGTAACATCGGTTTATTCTACCTTCAACTTTCCAATTTATCCCGGCTTGGGACCCACACTAGGAGAACGCTGGATGTAACCCTCCCCTGCTAAAGTAGCGACTAGTAGCAGCTACAGTAGCAGCTAAAATAGCATCTAGTAGCAGCTACAGTAGCAGCTAAAGTGGCATCTAGTAGCAGCTACAGTAGCAGCTAAAATAGCATCTAGTAGCAGCTACAGTAGCAGCTAAAATAGCATCTAGTAGCAGCTACAGTAGCAGCTAAAGTAGCAGCTACAGTAGCAGCTAAAGTAGCATCTAGTAGCAGCTACTACGATAGCGGCTAGTATCAGCTGCAATAGTAGCTAATAGCAGTTACCGTAGAAGAAAGAAGGCTCCACCCAATTTCATCTTAGAAAAACAAAAAAAACTAGTGACTAGCGACTAGTAGCAGCTACAGTAGCAGCTAAAATAGCATCTAGTAGCAGCTACAGTAGCAGCTAAAGTAGCAGATAAAGTAGCATCTAGTAGCAGCTAAAATAGCATCTAGTAGCAGCTACAGTAGCAGCTAAAGTAGCATCTAGTAGCAGCTACAGTAGTAGCTACTACGACAGCGGCTAGTAGCAGCTGCAATAGTAGCTAATAGCAGTTACCGTAGAAGAAAGAAGGCTCCACCCAATTTCATCTTAGAAAAACAAAAAAAAGTGAATCATAATTGTTTTGGTCAGTATGTATGGGACAATATGGATATTCTATCTCACGAATATCCATATTGTCCCATGTGTAAAGGAGAGGAACGGGGGCAAACAAAGGGGGACCCCTCCCTCCTCTCCAACATCTCCCCCTCCAACTCCACTCTGATAATCTGGGCAGTTTAAGATGAAATTGACGACTAAATGATTCAAAGTCAGAAAAACACCCAGGGGTCCAAAACAGCGTTAATTATAAATGGCAATAATTTCCGGGTCATTTCAGTGGCATCTTATTAGTCAGCTGAAAAGGTCATACAGACAGGCACTTTTTCTTATAATAGGACAGGTAAAGAGGTTTCGTGGCATTTCCAGCAGGCACAGTAATGTCAGCCACAGCCAATGGACACACTCAGAGAGAAGGAAGGAGAGAAGAAGAAGAAGAAGAAGAAGAGGACACTTACGGGGACTAGTTTCCAGTACCAGCGGTTGGACTGACACTGCCCGAGGGCAACGCACGACAGAGGTGAACCACGGAGAGGAAACAGAAGCAGAGCGAGGTCGATGTTAGAAGCTGAAGCAACATAGCAATGGGAGACAGTGTTTGTGTGTGTGTACTTGTATTTATATCTTTGTGAGGTACAAAAAAAACATACAAATCTATCTTTGTGAGGACATTTTGATCTTGAGGGGACATCATTGGGTTAGAATTAGGTTTAGGTTAGGGTTAGGGTAAGGGTAAGACACTCAGTTGTGATGGGTAAGGTAAGGGGATATGGAATGCATTATGTTTATGATGTGTCCTCACTAAGATATAAAACCAAGTTTGTGTGTGTGTGTGTGTGTGTGTGTTACCGTTTCCTGAGCAGGCTGCAGATCTGTACACGACTGTGACTTGAGAGGCTCGTCTTCCTCTGTGCTTTCTCTCAGCTTCTGGTTTAGCTGTTGGCACATGATGGCACAATTAATTATTTAATATAGGACAAATCAGTTTTAAAGCTGGATTAGGCAAAATATGCTCATCTTGTCAGATTAGTATTTAATGACCTGGGGTTGAGTTCTCTCTGAAATGTCCAGTGATTGGTAAAGTCTCATGTCATAGGCCAAATCACCCTGAGACTAAAAAAAGAGTCTAGAGGAGGTGTAGAAGTCCAGGTTTTTATCAGTGACACCAAAATTATGTCGCAAATGCACTTTTAAGACACATCAGAGTTTGCTGATCACTTCAAATTTTCTAAAAAATTATATTTACATTACAAACATCCTTCATAACAAGGTGCTGCAGAATTGTAGGAGTCAAGATTAAACCTGATATCATCTTTTATATGATTATAATATACTCAAATATTACAATCAATGGGCCACATGACAGAATAGTAGCCAGTGCTACTGCCTTGCAACAAAAAGACAGGGGCTCGCAACCTGGTCATAACAAGGGCCGTTTTCTCCAGTTTTCCCACAGTCCAAAAAGGTCAGAGGTTAATTTGACACTTCAATTTGTTACGATGCTATGATGTAACCCGCCTTTCGCTCTGTGTCAGCTGGGATTTGGCACCAGCAGCCCCGCGACCCTCATGTGGAGGATAATGCCGTAGACGATGGATGGATTATAATCAATATTAAAGAAAATATGAAAACAGGTCATTAATAAGAAGGATAAACAACGTTGGTCTCACCATGTTGACCCAGAACAGCAGAGCGTTCTCCCACGGAGCCCCGGCGCCCATCTGCTCCGCCTCCAGCGCCATCTTCACCTGACCGACTGTCTCTTTGGCAGCCAGTGACATCATAGAGTCAATCAGAGCAAGGTGGCATTTCTACACCAATCAGAGACAAGAAGAGGGACAATATAACCAATCACCTTTCTTTCGTTCTTTTTTTTTTTTTGCCCAGTGCTACAAACGTACCAACTTGAGGGGAACACTGCAGAGATCTTCCTCTGTGACATCAACATCCTGGACCTTTGGAGTGAAACCTTTTCTAATGAGGTACTGCAGGAGGGCGGAGGTGTCGGCAGGTGACCCCTGCGACGCTCGGCAGTAGATCTCCGGGGTGAGAAGCAGCTTGGAGACAGCCGGCTTAAGGTGCTCTTGTTCATACCGGTCCTTGTAAAGTGGCTCCTGCAACTCAACAGGAATGGTTTCTGAAGAAGACAGAAGAGGACTCAGTGAGCTGTGATTGGTTCATCATTTCAGTCCGGACTGGGCTTTGTTTTGAATGCTGCACTGTTGCCATGCATGGTTCCCAGAGGAAGGACTTTGTCTCTAATGACACATTGATATTTTAGGGAAATGTCTTGAGGGTGTTATCATGTTAATCAAGTTTAAACTTTGACATTTTCTGTTGGTCAAACTTGTTTTGTTAACATCTTCTTAGATTGGTTTGTATAAATTCATGTTTCATGGTTCATAGAGGATGAATCCTGAAGACTTTACCAATCCCAACACTTCTCCTGTCATGGCACCACAAGGCGGACATTAAAACTATTTTTGCAACCTCTGATGGTTAGTTTAAACAAAACAGGTTCCAGGCCCAATCCAGACATTCTTATGTATCATGAGAGACCATTGAATGTACTCTATGTACATACTGGACATAACACTTTGTGCAGATGATGGTTATTCAAAGACAAAAGATCACCAAAAGTAGAAGGATTCATAATCTGGTAACCATAAGTGTAAGAAATATACATTTCTTTTACAGCTTCAGAGTCATTGTGAAGGTTAAGGTCTCCACTCCCACTACTCTCTGTTAGCAGAAAACCAGCCTTCCAAGATCCTCAGAATCAGGAGGTCTCATAAAAACTCTTGGGTCTGGCAAGAAACACAAATTGCTTTACAACAGTTAGGATAAAGTGGTAGACATTGTATGTTCAAAGTGGTCATAAAATATAGAGTATTTTCCTATCTTCACTATAATTACTATTCTTATTATACAAATACTTATTTATAGGATTCGTCTATAGGGGGAGCTATGTAGTGAAAAAAGCGGAATGTATTGCAAAGTTCTGCTTTAAAAACCTAAAATGAAGTTGTCATCAAATAGGTGCATGGTTGCAGGTGCACAGTGAGTGGACCGGTTTTAAAACAACTGGCCAAAATGCTAAACTTGAGTGTTCACAGTGGCACTTCACAAACACATGAGTGACTCCACACTTGATCAGTGCGTTAGCATCATAGAAGTTGGAGCGACAGAGTCTTCGCTGCACAGAAGCACCGTGTTTATTAACAGGAAAGAGTTTTAGAATGAATATTTCAGTGGTGCAGGTTCAAGAGTGCACTCACTCATTATGTACTGACAGATGTTCTCCGTCTACTAATGGACTTAACTCTTACCTCCATGTGCATACTTTGTAAGAAAATGGGGAAAAGTGAGTCCGTGCATTGAACTGCTTTGTGAAATCTTTGCTGCAGCCTCACTGTTGTGTCTTTGCTGGCAGAGAACACGACACATCTACACATCTACACATCTACACATCTACTGGACAAAAGTGGCGACACTTCCACACAATGGAAATTTGGGGCAACATGTAATCTGACTGCGGGAGAGAATAACGTCATCATCTGCATGAACAGCTCAGCCCAGAGAGGTTTCTCAGACTAAAGTGTGGCTCCATGGAGTGACTGGGTCATTTCATGGGTACACACACACTTTCCTGACCCATATTCCAACTCTGCAGCCTCTGGACATGAACACAAGTCAGGATAATCCTGAAGATTGAGGCAGACTACGCCTGCACTCACTCATCTGTCCTTGCACATCACTATGACTCCTTTTTAGATTTCAGGAGAGGAGAGGAGAGGAGAGGAGAGGAGGGAGGTTATCTATCTGTGTCAGCGCACAAACAGCAGTTTGAAACACACACACACTCCGCTGCAGTGTGACACACACACTCTTTGGGGTTAAACCATTGCCTTTCACACTCTGCAGCACTGGGAGGACATAAAACTGCCCGTCACTATGGGAACAGTGGAAAATTGAGGAGAGTCACAGAGGAGGGTGGACTGCAGAGTGGGACCCATGCAGCTTAACCCACATAATTCAACACTAACATAATCTGGAGGGAACAGACGCAGGCCTGTGGAGCTAAAAACAGAACCAACAGTGTTACAGACTCAAACGTGATCAAGTAAAACTCTCATTAATATAAATGTTTACACACAGGATAATAATAAGGACACTGACACAAAACCTCCTCAGCACAGTGTCCTAACTACAGGGTGGACTACAATATCAATATTTCACATCTTGTACATGACTTAACTTCAAATATTAAATACACAGATGTGTGTCAGTTTTTGGGGGTCAAGTTATGGAACGAACTCAATGATGAAATGAAATTGTGTTAAACTCTTTTGGGGTTCAAAAAATGTTTGAAATGTAAAATAAAATACAGCTTACAATGTGAATTAAAAGTCTAGTATTGTACAGGAGAGGCAAAAATAAGCCATGTGCTTCAGCCTATTCCTTTTTCAGTTATTGGCATAATTGTGTTAAATGATGTCGCTTTATTTCTTACTTTTTATATGAATGCAACCAAAACAAAGATGTTCATTCTCATTTGAGATCACCACCGTTTTAAAAACCTTAAATCCTCCAACAGTGAAACAATTATTCTACTTCCAAATACGACCATCAGGAGACTTCTGATTCCTCTTTTTATCATCAACCAACAACAGAAAACAAAACAAACACAAAGAGGAAACGCTCACATATACGATCAAACTTATTTATCTAATTATCAAAACAGATATGATGCCATTTTCTGTGATTGATTTGTTGTGCGTGCGTGCGCACACACACACACACACACACACACATTATGTTAACATACATGTTTGATTGATTGACAGCAGGCGACAGCTAAGCTTCCATTTAGAGTCGTGTTTCTGGCCGCCTGATCAATGTGAGTGCAACATTATAGCTCTATGTTTGGTCTCCACTCACTTTCCATTCAACCGTCTGTCCGTCTGTCTTCTGGTACAATAGGACGTAGAACAAACCAAAATAAAACCATCGAATCGCAGCAAAAACTTGTGATTCTCTAATTGCGTTGTTTCAAATTCGATTTTTCGCAAGTTTGATTCCAAAATACTATCGTTCAGTGGCCAACTGTCCAGGTTGGATGGGGTGCACAGCAGCCCCTTGTGACCCTCATGTGGAGGCTAAAGCGGTAGAAGATGGATGGATGGATGATTCAGTCCTAATGTGTAGTTCTGAAGGCTTTTAGCCTCTTTTAGGTCATACTTTTTTATTTTCCACTCCATATCTTTATGGTTTTAAGAAAACTACACACTTCCTGCACTTGTCACATTTAGCAGATAGACATTTTCCTGAGAAGATGGATGGATGGATGGTTAGATAGATAGAAATCTTGAACAGAGAGAGACTGAGTTAGGCATTGTGTTTATGTTTTTCTTCTGGGCCTCCATTAAAATTCTATGACGACCAGCTGACAGACATGGAGGCCTTCCTCTCTCCCTCTTCCCTCCTCCCCATCCGTCCCTCCCTCCCTCCCTCCCTCCCTGCTGTTGCTGTGTCTCACAGACACAGTGACTCACAGACTGGACATAAATGTGAGATGGATTTGTGTCTAAGGTCATTACCACAGCAAAAGACACAGAGACGTGAATCGTTTACACGTCAGGACAACTGAGGGGAGTCTACTCCTGCAGACTCAGTGTGACATCACTATGTTAGTCAGCAATGACACACACACACACACCTTATTGTATTCTTTATATATCTCTCTCTCGTTTCCAGTATTTATTAGGCACATGGGTTATGTTGCAAACCAGAATTCTCTCATTGGGGACTAATAAAGGATTTTATTCTTAATTAATTTGAACTTATTGTGTATTTTATTGATGTATTTGTTACTGTTTTGTTACCACCTTGGGACAACGGCTCTAAACCAGCATTTATTATATACTCTGGCATTTTTATGTCTCATATTTACCACTGATGTTTATTCATGCACTGGATTTGCTGATTTAGGCCTGTATTCCTTCTCTTTTTCTTTCTTTCTTTCTTTCTGTCTGTCCATCCATGCTGTGCAGATTAAGCCTCTAGATGGGCCCTGATATAGATACACTGATCAATAATGATAATAATAATTGATTGGAAAGCCTATTGTGTGATGATGTCATGCAGTAAACCTGAATAAAGACCACCAACGTGAATCAGTTCACATTTGAGCCATTATCCATCAATAATCTAATAAGTGACTCAGACTCACACACTCCATTGTGTTATAAAATAACGCCTACTGTGTGCCACGCGCGCCTACTGCCCAACAACGTGGGTGCGTAACACTGACACAAATATTATGCCGTGCTGACCCATCCACAGACACACACGAGTTATATTTAAACACGCAGGTAATTCACATGCACGGAGGGGAGAGTCTCTTTGCTTTGCAGCTTCTTCACTTATTTATTTAGTTTTATGTTATTCCCCGGCACAGGCCTGAGGGTAGCGGCTCCGACAAAAGGCTTTTGTTGCACTGCAGCGCTGACAGACAGACTCCTCCAGCATCAGCATCATCAGCATCATCATCATCATCATCATCATCATCCACTGGGGAGATTCCTCCTCACATTCACACGTCAATAATGATGAGGAGGTGAAATCAGCCTCAATGGCAGAAGCAGAGAGGGAGGGAGGAAGGTACGTGAACGCACCACAGCAGCGGCTGCATGGATGAGGATGAGGAGGAAATGCTGCTGGAGCAGGATGGACACAACAACACGCATACACATGCACACTGAAAATACAATGGTAAACTCCGGCGCTCCCGTTTTAAATCAGGGTGGAGGAGAAGGAGGAGGAGAAATGATGGAGCGCCCCACCCAAGCAGCGCCTCCGCCTGAGTGATGGGAGCAGAGAGTCCGTACCTGCAGAGGCGTAAGACTTCGACAGCAGCCACCGGACACTGGCGCGGATCTTGGCCCGGTTAAAGTCGTACTGGTCCAAAGGTTTGATCTCCGGCACCGAGAAGGTCTTCTTCATCGCGCTGGGAGAGTCCACCATGGCCGCGCTGTGGCGCACGGAGAGCGCGGAGGAGGAGAGAGGAGCAGTAGCAGCAGCAGCAGCAGCAGCGCCGGGGAAATGGGAGGAGGAGGAGGAGGAGGAGAGAGATGAGGACCATGTGATGCAGACGCAGACTGAGACAACGAGGGATAAACACACAAAGTTAAAGGCGACTTAACAAAGGGATGAAAAAAGCTAAAACGTGTTTACAATTTTAAAATAACATAATACTACTACTACTAATAATAATAATAATAATAATAATAAGAAAATCAGTGCAGTGGAATAATAACATCTCACCCATTCATGTCAAATGTCACTCCAAAATAATCATATTTTTCTTATACTATATTATAATACAAACCTTCACGCCTAACATTAAAATTATTAGACAAAATTCCAACTGAGAAATGACTCAATCCACTCTAACCACCAGATGGCGCCATTGAGTGATACTTCACCTTTGACTCAGTGGAAACATCGCTGTGTGTACAGGTGCTGATTCTCATCCTCGTTGCCTCCCATCATGTGTAAAAAAGCAAAGCTGCATTCCTCTGGATCTGCCTGACCTTCCTTTCATGCAAAAAACGGGGGGACAAAAGGAGTTTCTTTAAAAATGTGTGTGTGTGTGTGTGTGTGTGTGTGTGTGTGAGAGAGAGTGAGAGAGAGAGAGTGAGAGGGCACCACATCCCAATCTCGCCTAGGACACCAAAATGAATCAGGCATGTCCTGTGTGTATGTGAGCTGTAAATCAGGCCAATGAAAGGTTCTCTTGTGTGATGGACAAAAACAAGTTGTTTATGCAGCAGCAGCCGCCGCTGAGAATGTACCTCAACCGGTTTGTCCTCTTCCTGTCCTGATGCAGGTGAATCGAGGAAATGAGTGAACACAGTGTCTCAGAGTGGAGTGAAGGTCTGACCTGCTTCAAACACAGAGATGTTAAAGGGAACAACAAACTGGACTCGAGTTCAGTGAAGACGACTCGACAACTTCTTCTGTGACTGAACTGCACACAGGAAATAAGGTGCGTTAGTACATTTGTGTGAAGTTTGTTTTGTTAGTGTCAGTGTTTGTGGGAACAAGAGCTTCAACATCACACTTCACGTGATATCTATTAGAACTATGCATAATATTTGGAATTGTATCATAGAAATGTCTTTTATTCATTATTTACCGTGTCTATTTCTCTAGAAATGTGCAGCATCATGTTCCGGGTGATTACAACGTCATGTACGATGTGTTGAATTTTAAATTGAATCAATGCAAGCATACGGTATCTGTTCTAGTACTTTGTTTTTGTTTAATTTCAATTAATTACCTTGAACAAAGAGGGCACAAGAGTTGAATATTCAAAGTGAAGCACTACGTCTTGCACTGACACTGCACTTTAACTAAACAAGTAAACCAGTTTAATAAATTTGGTTTTTAAAACTTAAAACAGAACAAACTTCAACTACAAAATCAAACCGAACAACTTAAGCTTAAAATAAGTTCTCCACACGCTACTGAGGGCATTAAGCAGCCGCTTCTGTTGCTTTTCCATTACAGTTTTAGCACGACTCGGTTCTACTCGACTCAGTTTGGAATCAGACGTGTTGTTTTCCATTACTTCCTCCTCAACGGACGTCTCTTCCTGTGACGACACTCTGACCGATCAGTGGCCGGCAGTCTGGTGACGTCACGCATAGTATCACCAGGTACCAGGTACTGTACTAAAGAAGTACCAGGTACTATGCTAGTGGAAACGCAACTTAACCGTGCCGTGCCGTGCCGAGGCGAGCCGGTGGAAACACGACACATCACTGATGGAAAAGCAAAATAAAACACGTTGAGTCGAGCCGAGTAGTGCTGTAACTGTTTAATGGAAAAGCTCCATTAGTTCGCTTTTGCCCTGATTTGTAGTTTTGCCATTGCAATAAAAAGTATGCATGTAAATGTATGTTCTGTATAAACCTGTAAACAATAAAAAAAAAAGTTAATTTAAGTGCATTAAATGACCTCAAATTCAAACATAATGAAATATTTAGCTTCCAGTAAGATTCAAGGTTGCATTCCTGAAGCCTGTGTGTTCAGAGATGATGACATCGCTGTTTCTCCTCCTGCAGATCAGCACACGATGGGCGGCTCCTCCTTTTTCAGGAAAAAGAAGAAGTCGCCTCTGAAAAAAGCTTGGAGTCAACTGAGGGGGGCGCTGCCCAACAAGAAACACAGCAAGAAGAATGCGGCGCCCAAACTGAACTTAGATAACCTGAGGAAGAAGAAGAAGAAGTCTTCCCAGAGGAGATTCTCGCTGCCAACGGACAAGACTGATCCAAAGACAAGGTTTTCTCTCAGTAACATAAGGAAGAAGCTGCTTCGCACCGACTCACGGGGGAAAAAGGAGAAGGAGAAGGAGAAGGACAGAGGAGGGGTGGAGAAAATAGGTGAGCAGATAAAAAGGAAGTTTTCTCATGAACCCAAACCTGCGGCCAGCACCCAACAAAGGTCTCCCTCTGTGGACATGGACACAAATGAGGCGACTGGTGCAAAAAGTGGCACAAAAGGATCCAGAATGACCCTGCAGGAGGTCATGAGGTCCATGCGTCCGGCAGGATCCAGATCAGCCGCACAAAAGAATCACGGAGTCTGAAAGTGTGGGGTTTAAAAAAAAACACGTTCTTTTAATGACGTCACTGAGCAAAGATCATCACTCAGAGGCTGAAAGGGGAAGTTTTGACGTTTACAGCCACTTTCACAACAACACCAAGCTTCACAGCACTGACAGGTGTACACGTAAAGCTGGGGTAGGCAAGTTCACCGTCGGGACTCCTCATCTCTCTGTCCTAAGCCCCTCCCACGTGGAATTAGATTTGAGTTGATATTTTAAAACACAACAAGTGAGGGAGATCACAGAAGCAAAAGAGTCGGAGGAAGCAAAATCCCCATCATTGCAAACAAAAAGTGGATTTTCAAACAAATAAAATACAATATTTTTGAAGGATTAGATCCACATTTTATTTGCCAATTGTGTCATTTGTCGTTCATTTTCGTTTGCTCAATTCATTCGAGTGAAAAGTGTCCACGAAGCAAGCAGAGAATTCCATCCTCCGAACAGACGGACACACTTTAAACACTTCACACAAGACGGATGATCTAATCTTTCCTGATGCTGAAAAGCTCCGCCCACATCTCTCTCGCTCTAAACTGCTCTGTGATTGGTCAAAAATGCCATGTGCCATGTTCTCGCTCTGATCTGCCTACCCCAGCTTTAAACTGAAATATTCAGAGTTTAAAACATTATAGGTTGGTGGGGGGGGGGGAAATCCTAACAATAATAATAATAATAATAATAATAACAACAACAACACAGTCTACATGAAGCTTGATTTTGGTTTAAGCTGTTTTGTTTCTTTTAAATTGCTTAAGTGCACTAACGTGATGTACGTGACCACAGTATGAGCATAAATAAAGATTTGACATCACACAAACACACACACTGTCAATAAAAGCGTCGCCTTTTTCATTCCAGCTCAGAAACTATTTACATGAAACAAACAGTGTTTACAGCAAAAAAAATAAAAAAATAAAATAAAATAAAACATCGAGAAAGGAACAGCTTTTAACACACAAAATAAAACAAAATAAAAACAAAAAAAAACCTGATTGTTACAACAGCAGAGGCTGCGTCAATGCTCAGGCAAAAACCGCCGCGATACGAAGTCAGTGTGAAATAACAAGTGACATTAAGACACCTTAAAATAACAATTTAAAAAAAAAAGAAATGCTTTAAAAAGAAAATGATTTAGATTTTTTCAACATCAATCTTTATCTCAAAAATAGGATTTTTTAAGCTCTAATATTTTATGTGTACAATGATATTTATGCCACTCTTCATATTTAAAAAAAAAAGAAGAAAATAAATGTACAAGTTTATACCCAACATGACCTGGACCTGAAGGCATCACGAGCCTGAACAGAGCTTAACAAGGAGACTGGATCATTATCTGTGAAGAACAAGCAGCAGCAACCATTATATTACCTTTCTTTAGACCTTTAGGATTAGGACAGGGGTGTCAAACCTGTGGGATAAATTTGTCACAGATATCTGTGACTTTTGTAGATCCACTGCGATCTCTAAGTGTGTAAATGGTCAACTTGGGCAGAATATTGTTGAAATTCCACTTATTCTTATTTCTCTCAAGACATTTCAGGTTGTTGATAAAATGTTTTGTGGAAAGAAAGGGAAACATTTGGAGCTCTTGCTTCTTGGTTATGATGCCGTTATTTTACGGATTAAAAATGAGTTAGACAGCCCTGGATTAGGATGAATTTAAAGAACTATAGTCCAAATGTTGCCGTTAATAATATTTCATTGAACTCCTCAATAAACCATTCCAAAACGTAGCAAATTAAGCTCTAACAAATCAGTGATAACCCTGTTTGTGAAACGACACAGAGCACGCTTCAGCGACGCTGCATGCGTTCAGCCTCCACTTTATTAGGTACACCCGGGGCGATCGCTCTTGCTCCGCATGAAAAGTTCACTGACCTTTACCACAACAGGTGAATCCGCTGTATTTACGTTTTACGGATGAGTTTAAGCACAAAAATAACAGAAAGAGAGCCTGATGTTTAATTTAAGACTTTTTCTTAAACAGCTCCATCTGGATCTGTTTAAGTTGGGTGTGCCTAATAAACTGGCACCAGATTTGAACATGTTCCACTCGTTCTGTGGCTTCTTCCACAACTAACCGGTTGTTTATGTTCAAACAGGAAACGTCAGTGTGTGTGTGTGTGTGTGTGTGTTTATGTCCCACTTATGTCATCTGAGTGTGGATGGATTGCCAAAGTTGCTTCTGAATGAATCAGACGATATTAAACGTGAATTAAATCCCTTTAGCTCTTCACTCTTGTCCACTGGCAGCAGAGGTGAAGTTCCTTTTTTTTTTTTATTTAATTTAACAGAATAAACAGTTTCTGGTTCTGTCACAACAGTCTGCAGGCTGAGGGGAAACAGACGTCCCGGTTTACACAGACGTGTGGAGTCCACTGCTGAGCCATGATCAATCATGTCCTTCTTCTGCAAGTGTGTGTGTGTGTGTGTGTGTGTGTGTGTGTGTGTGTGTGTGCTTTTCACTGATGTTTAACTCCAGTTGTCCGAGGTGGACGGTACGTCTTCTGAGCCGTTGCAGATGAGAGGCTTCCCGTTGCTCCTCTCTGCGGGCGCGGCGTTACGAAACTTAGAGTTCTACAGACAGAGGCAGAGATGAAGGCGAGAGGGCAAAGGTGGAAGAGAGGTAAGAAGGTGTAGCAGAAACAGGAAGTGGAAACAAAGGACAAGAGAGGAGAATGGGTTAGTCACGTATGTAAGTGGTTTTACAGCACCTGAGAGACTAAGATAAGGGGAAAAATAAAACAGCCAGATTTTCACACCCACATTTAGAGCAAACTCTGCATTCACAAACACATTTCCTATCGTTCATGTTTGTCTACTGACGTGAAAAGTGATATTGCCCAACAATCTCGCGGTTACAGCGCCCTCTGGTGAGCAAAAGGAAGTGGATTTTTTTACACATCGGTCAACAGGCGATGACGTTGAGACACAGAGAAGCAGTCGCATGCTGTGAGGCAGACAGCAGAGAGCAGGCGGCGGACACACGTGACCACATGAATCACAGATCACAGACACATTGATGTGTTTATTCATGTCATGTTTCAACAGTGTTTGTACAAAAAAAACAAAAAAAGAAGAAGATAAACCCACAGTAATAAGTGAAAAACGCTCCCCAAACTACAAAACACCTCCAACAGTGTGTTTAATGAACAGTTAAAGCTAGGGACGGTACCATACCATAATAACACTTTTGACACGGATATCACAAACTCAAGTATCTGACGACACAAATATCAGTCCAACACATTTTAACCCTTGGTAAATTACCGTGGGAATAACACACAACTCCTTATATGGACGTCATGGGTGTGTGTGTGTGTTTATAGATCACATCTTTTTTTCGTCTTCTCACGTGTTGTTAAGTCAAAGTTACGATTTTATATAAAAATATTTTTATAGTGATATAAAGTAGCAATAATTGTGCTTTTTGTTCATAAAAATTAGGTAAAGTGAACTTTGAACTGTGACACATTTCCCAAACTTCCTAAATTCAAATCTGATTTTAAACATTTTGAGTACTTTTTGGTCCGGTGTGTTTCTATAGTTCTATAAAAGTTTTTTTTAAATCAGATTGCCTACAGGTTGTGCTGATAAAAAGACACTCTATAGGGCACACTCTTATCGCCTCTGTATACAGTATATACTGTAGGTTTAATTGTGATGGATGCATCACAACAAAAACTTGACATTTTAAGGGGTTAAAAAGTTTTACATTCCTTTTTCACTGTCTGCAAATGTCTGTGTCAAGCTTTCACATAATATACCAGGCTGCAATAATATATCAAACCAAAAATAATCCAGTTCGCATAAAGTATATTGAAAATAGCTCCTTTATTGTGTTTTTTGGACCATAAAACGAAGAATGAAGGTGCATCATGAGAAAAACATGGCAATTTAAGGGTTAAAATTTTTAAAAAATCATTAATATTTGATATGTTTAGGACTGAAAAAATGTATACAACTTATATAGCTTAATTTTCTTTACATGCTCTTGGTGTGTAAATGTCACTTTTTGGAACGCGCATCTAAGGTTAAACAGTCATAGAAAAAGGGTTAAACTATGGATATGACTCAGCTACATTTTTATTTACATTTTTTACAGTGTTACGCATGTGAAACCTGCGATAAATGGTATTTTTGGATTGTGTCGGATTTTGCATTTTCCTCTGACCGGTGATTCTGACCGGTATTGGACTGATACCGACAGAGTATCGTGTCGACTCATCCCTCTTTTAATATCATCCATATACGTCCTTTCAAAATAAGATGTAAAACAATGTTTCTGTGAAATTAGTGCGCGCACACACACACACACACATATGCAGCCTGTTACTACAGCGTACAGGAAGTGTGTGTGTGTGTGTGTGTGTGATAGAGAGAGAGACAGAGAGAGAATGACAGAGTGCATGCCTCCAACATACACACATGCCAGAGCAACAAGTCAGAGGAAATGTGGCGAGGAGCACGACACGCTCTAACCACGAGTGAACATCTGGACTGATTTAAAAGTGCACAACATGAACACACACGAGCAGGAAACACAACAGCGAGTGCAGGAATCCTGCGCCAATAAAACACTTTCAGGGCTGCGACCATTGCTCAATTCATTGTCAACTATTTTGATCGATTCATCAATTTTTTTTTTTCCTCCCATAGTTAAACCAAGCTCTTAAAAGTGAATATTTTCTGTGTTTTTTTTGCTCCACATAGCAAAGAAATCATTAAAAAGAAAATTATTTCAATCATTTCCAGGTTTTGGTTCAACAATGATCAACATTTTTTGGATCAAAGCAGAAAAAGAAATAAAAAAAAGAGTGGACAGATTCATCTGAAGCAACAAATAAGCCGCTTTGATTGTGACATCAAAGTGGTTTCCTCCAGTTACGGGAGGTTTGACATCCTCACTGATCAATGTAGTGTACATATGATTCATCTGTGACGGAGAGCAAGAAACCAGAGGAACTCCATCTCTGCGGGTTTGTGGTCATCACTGAAATTCATTTATTTCACCATTTTCTGACATTTATCGACCAAAGAGGATTATTTTCTCAGTGAATCGTGAAAATAACCCTCAATCTTTAGTTTCAGCACTACACATTATACACATATATATGTATATACAGTATATATATATACATATATATATGTGGAATTGGTGCTGGTGGGCGCAGGGTCACATTTCTGAGCACAAACAATGATTTGCAAAATACAAGAAGACCATGTTTGATGTGGGGAAGATTATCAAGCCATCCGGAAAATTACATATTCCAGCTCTGACTGACATTTTTTGGCCCGTTGCAGCGATTCCGCCGCACCACGGAGAGACTGAACCGACCACTGAGCTGCTTCACAAGTTCATACTCAAATGAGCGTCTTCCAAAAGTACAGCGCTTGAGCATTTGTGTCACGCACGCACGCACACACACACACACAGCACAAATGAAGCAGAAGCGTGTTTGTTTAAATTTGCTGAAGCACAAAAGGACAAAACAAAAGGAAACTTTACAACGCTGATGTGACTGATAGTAGGACGAGTCTTTGTTTCCCTATTAGAGAGTCATTTAAAATATTACAACTAAAGCTAAAGATCACTGACGATAAGTGCACACATAAAATATGAATATTGACAAAGAAAGGACATGTTTGTGTCATATAAAAGGAATACAATGACGAATGTAATTGGTTGGTTTTGGCGAAAAAGTGAAGCACTGTTGTGTTTATAAGGAGTAACAAATCATACATTACTTTTTTTTTTTTTTTTTTTTTAACAATGAGACCGACATTGTACGCTAAACTAACCATTATTCAATAATAATTAAGCTTCTCCATCAAATGCAAAAACCACGACAAAAACCTGACATAAGCTGGTGTTGAATGCAGCCCTGAAGTACTAGCAGGCTTTTAGCTTAGTATACACATAATAGAGATGCACTGAAAATGGGCAAAAAAGGCATTTTCGGTTTTCGGCCGCAAGACTTTTATCACCAAAACAACGCGAGTGAAGCAGGATGTTGTGATGACGCCAACATGTGCCTGTCTATTCCCGCTAAGAGTCTGTCCAACATCAGTTTGGAACACAAATAAAACGGTTCCAACAAGATGTGAGCACGCGGTGGAACAGCAACCTATTAAATGCTGCAAAGTCTCTTTTGTGCAAACGCGAAACTTGGCAGCGTACAGCGCGACATTCACTTCACACCAGTCAAGAACATTCTCTCTCTCCCCGCGCGCCCTTTGAGCAGTTCACTAAAGAGATGATATTCCCTTAACTGCAGCACTAAAGCGTCTTCTACGCAAAGAGGTTGAGACGGAGCACGGCGTGAAAACACTGAAGAGTCTGTCATGACGTTTTACTCAGATCTACTCTGTACTTCATTACAACTGTACTCCACCCTCATCATAAACATCATTACTTGGATGAGGGGCACGCAGCCTTGTTGTGGAAAATGTTCGATGAGATCCTCCTAAATATTTTCATAGTTCCTTAATTGATTTATTGTTTGAAGTGTGAATGTTAATCTATATAATTGCAAAGCCTTGACTTTAGTGAGGTAAGTACACACAGTCCCAGCCATAACAACAAAATTAGAATTAAAAAAAAAAAAAGTACAGAATTGGCATAATCATTTCTTTATATATGTATATATATATATATGTGTGTATGTATGCATGTATGTATGTATGTGTATATATATATATATATATACACACACATATATATATATATGTATGTATGTGTATATATATATACACACACATATATACATATATGTGTGTATATACAGTATATATGCATGTGTATATATATATATATATATATACAAACACACATATATGTGTATATATATACACACATATATACATACACACACACATACATACATATATGTATATATATATATATATATATATATATATACACACACATATATATATACATACATACATATATATACACATACATACGTATA
Organism: Solea solea; assembly: GCF_958295425.1. Taxonomy (NCBI): domain Eukaryota; kingdom Metazoa; phylum Chordata; class Actinopteri; order Pleuronectiformes; family Soleidae; genus Solea; species Solea solea. The sequence goes on from NC_081143.1 coordinate 24,473,896, forward strand.
TATGTGTATATATATATATATATATATATATATATATATATACACACACATACATACACACACACACATATATGTATATATTTATTTATATACACATATATAACAATGAAAGTGTTTCCACCAAGATTGTAACTGTGTATAAATCTTATTTTTCTTATATTTCTAATTTTTGGATAGTTAGCTTTAAAGGTAAAATGTGATCGTGGTCGTATGATGTGAGAAAACCACGGTGTCTACAGTCGCCGTCCCTCAGTGGTTGTTGTGTTTGTGATTGCTGTCGCCGCCGCTGTTGCTCTCAGACAGTACCTCATGCTCCATCGTGGTGAAGTGAGCGCTGGAGTTGCCCTCCTTCGGGCTGCCGCGCCTGCACACGTAGCACAGGATCTGCTTGAAGGTCTTCCTCATCTCGCTGTCCCGGAAACAGTAGATGATGGGGTTGACGAAGGAGTTGCACTCGGCCAGCACCAGGCAGTACTTCTCGTAGCGCAGCACCTTGCACTCCTCGCAGCCGAGGCCGTCGAGCAGCAGCACGACCAGGCCGGGCGTCCAGCAGATCACAAAACAGCCTGTGGGGGGCGATCAACCATACGGGAGGGCATTAAAAGACTTGCAACAACAACAGAAAGAAAAAAAAGAGGAGTTTAACTGATAAAAGAAGGAGTCACTTAGAGGAAAGAAGATGAACAGGGTTGTAAAGAATGTTAGGGGTGGGGGGTGGGGGTTAAAGAAGAAAAGGAATGTACTGTAAATTCCTTTGTAGACAATAAACACACATTCTTGTTTTTCTCCTTCACGTTACCTCCCCACAAACGTAACCGACTCCAAATTACGTCTAATCCTGACTCTAATGTGAAGTTTTAACCCTCACAGATGAGACAAAGTGTCCTCACTGACTGCAGCGTCGAGTCCGTGTGATCGCGTTTCAGTATCATAACACTATTAGGCGGCACAGGAATTCATTATGTACACACATTTCGCGGCGCACGCTCACGGGCTGCAGATGAGAAACACTGGGGTTAACGCGCACGCACACACACACACACACACACACACACAATCATGCAGTGCAGGGCGCATTCCTCGACTTTAACGCTCGCAAATTACACGTTTGACCACAAATTTAGATCCGAGATGCTCAAACTGAAGGAGGGGTCAAAAATGTTCCATACATTAAAGGCCTTGGTCCTCACAAGTGTGTGTGTGTGTGTGTGTGTGTGTGTGTGTGTGTGAGATCCAGCCGGGAGAGAAGCTGTTTTGTGTCAAAGTGACTGAACTATGCAGCTCCCTGTCAGGACACGCTCAGGGTTCTCCTCGCCCTCCTCACATGCCAGAGGTGCTGAATCGTGGCTGCCGAGCGACGAGAGACGAGAAGAGAGGGTTGTTTTTTTTTTTTTTTTTTTTTGTTAAGACAAAACAAAAAAAAACACTGAGGAATTTAATCAGAAGTTAGTGTAAAAGCAGCAGAGGAGGAGGAGGAGGAGGAGGAGTGAAAGGGCAGAGGACAGAGGAGGAGAGCGCGGCCAGGTCGGCAGCAGAACGAGGGAGTCAGTGGGAGAAGAGAGGAGCGAGTGTGCGATGGAGGGAGTTTTCAGACGAGTGCAGACACGCTGCACCGTGAAGTCATAGCTCATAGCTGTTTGAGGCCGTTTTTGTTATTGTACTGTGTGAGCGTGCAGATAATAGAGTTCCTGAAAACCTGCAAAATGACAGATGTGTGCAAGTCGCATCACAGAGTTCTCGGTGGGAAATCTGCGGCTTTTTCCATTTACCACCGACTTACCGTTTCATTATCATCGCTCATCGTTGTCAAACTACTTTAGTCAGTCACACACGTGTCATCGCAGATAAACCTGCTCACGAGAAGCTTAATCATCACCGCTTATGTTTAATATATATTTAGGAATGCTAGAGCTGAAATAGATCATGTTAAACGGGATTGTACTGTGTTATGGTGATCAACTTTTACATTGGTCTCTCCATCTCTTCACTACCGGGACATAGTCTTTCCAGGAAATAAGTATTTTCTAGACCGTTTGTGATACCTAGAAAATTCAAAAAAACTATGGACTGATATCGAAAGTGAAAAGCAGAAGCACTGACATCTTTTGACAATTCTACAGCCGTTAATGACCCTCATAAACGTGGGTTTTTCCCCACATTTAAAACGTCTGTTGTTACACGCAGGTATGAACTCGATGAAGGTCAGTGTCACACTGGATGTGCATGCTGCGAGTGAACGGCTTCTCGGTTGCGTCACACGTGACTGAGCCGTTTTTTCATGCGACCGTTACATTACGCGGCTTCTCGCGGCAAATGTAAAACAGCGACGATGGATTTCTCTTGTGAGATACACGCAGGAGCGACGGATGCATTGGCTTCATGCTGAAGATTCCTGGTATTCAGTGCCGTGCAGTACAGTACAGAGGAGTTTGACATGGCAAAGGTCCATGTCAAACACAGCAGAAGCATGTGTGAATTACACAGCTGAATGAGATGCACATGAAAATCACTGACGGCTGAACAAGCTTAATTACGTTAACGTCCTAAGGACGTGGTTCACAGAATACTAAAAGTTTCCACCTAAATTCCAGTTAAAAAGAGTTGCTTGTCACCATATTATTGATTGATGTTTACAGTAGCACTTAACTTCACGTTGTTTACATGCACAGTTTAGACTGAGTCAGGGAATCAGACAACCTGCCGAGTCTGAGTATAATGACATGTATTTACGTTTTATTTCTTTTATTTATCTCTGGTGTACAGCACTTCTGTGTCAGCTGTTGTTGTTTTAAAAGTGCTTTATAAATAAATGCTTTTTTGCTGCACAGCCCTGGATGTGTTGGTGTGTGTGTTGGTGTGTGTTCCTCACCCAGGATCATGGACACGGTCTTCATCAGGCTCAACACAGTGTCTTTGAGTCTCATCTGGGACGTGTGCTTGGACATCTGCCTGCTCTTGTGCCTCACGTAGACAAAGATGCGGGTGTAGACGGCCACCATGATGGAGAAGGTGAGGAGGTTGAGCAGCGCCCAGAACACCAGGTAGCTGCGGCTGTACATCGGGGCCATGGTGGAGCAGTTGGGCAGGTCGCAGAGGCAGTGCCAGCCCATGGTGGGAACCAGGCCCATGATGATCGCCACCAGCCAGATGCACACGATGATGACAAACACCCGCCGGGTGCTCATCTTGCTGTGAAGCTGCATTTTGAAGATGGTCTGGTGACGCTCCACGGCCACGGCCAGCAGGTTGAGGACAGAGGCCGTCAGACTGGTGTCGATCAGGCCCTGCCGCACAAACCACTGATACTTTGACAGCTTAATGGTCCAGGGACCAGTGTGGAACATCAAGTGGAGGTAAGAGATACCTGTGAAGGGGATAGGGATGATGTCAGTGATGAGAATAGCTGGGATCGCATACCATTTTTCATGATTTTTGATCCCATCACTCGGTGTTTACTGAGCTAGATCTGTGAGAAAATAGCCTCTCAAAAATCAATCTCCTGGATTGTAGAAAACACAGATAAACACAACTTTGAACGCCTTCTGTAAACTGACAGCTGCTACTTGTTTCCTGCTCATCACGCTAGGTAGAAACAAGACTGTTCCACATCGTGTTGACCTTGAGAGATAGTTGTTTTTGTAAAAGGCTCGTTTTTCTGCTCTTTTTTTTACCCACCAAAATCTTCAATGTCTGTTTCCCATCTACATTTGCATCATGAGGGAACGACAAGGGTCAGAGAGCACATACTTCCACTAAGACGAGGGCTCTATTTCACCACGTTAAAGCCGCAGCAGACAGCATCCCTGGATTGAGGCTCTCTGTGCTGAGCCCCTCCCACCATGCTTCATACTCCAAACCTGCATCTGTTTTTGGACTGTGGGAGGAAACCGGAGAACCCGGAGAACATGCAAACTCCAGGCCCTTGTTTTCTGACTGGGTCTTGAACCCGGCTCTTGTAGCTGCAAAGGCAAGAGTGCTAACCACTACACCAACAAAAGAGATCCATTATAGCAACAATTCAATTAGTGTCTATATGTGGCAGGGAGGGGGCGTGGCATCGAGATGGTGACAGTGTGACATCCATCAGCCTCTGGCATCAGACGATGAGGCCCAATCCTGGAGTGGAGGCCCTGAGGTGGTACACTGTGCAGCTCTGAAATGCTCTGCCCATACAACCACGTACTTTACTGTATTCATTGTCAGAGTTGCTCTTGAAAGCTCTGTCTGCTTTTTAAGTTACTAAGCAGTAAATAGGCAGTTGTTGCCAGTGCTGGAATCGTGGCCTTTTCATTGACGAGATCTGCGCACTCAGCTACTTTCAAATAATAATGACTTAACAGCCTAAACAACACTTTATCCCTAACTTTAATCATAACCAGTCAATGCCTCAACCTAACCATGATTTCAAATCAGCCCTAAACCTAAATAGTTCCCCAGAAATGAAGTTCTGCCTCATTAGGACCAGGTTTTAGTCTTGACTGAGGACTACTGGTCCTGACAAGGTCAGCGTTTATGCCAGAAAAGAGGTCACACAATACACACACACATACTAGAGGCATATGCTGTGACACCGCGGCAGCGTCTCTGAGTGCGTCACAGAACAGTAAAGACTCGCGGCCAAAAAACAAAACCACACACTGACTTTGTTACCACCTTCAAATCCCACCTCAATATCCTCCACTTTAGGATTCTGTCATCTCTTCTGAACTGCCATGAAACTCTTGTGAGGTTTCTCCAGTTTTTTCACCTGAGTTTGTCCTCAGAAGGTCTGTGAAGGTCTAAGGACAGAGGACGTAAAACCCTTCGGGACATTCTTTTACATTAAGTTATTTTCAGATTTATTTTTTGTTGCTGTTTTTGCTGAACAGTAATGCGACCTTGAGGGTCTATTATTTATACTCACATATACTTCTGCCAAATCTAAAAGGATTCCCTCGTTAGGGTTACAAAGGGTTTTGGGGATTTATGGGAATAATTAGCTAAAGTCAAATAGGTGTTGACGATATTAGGACTCATAATATCATTATGAGTCCTAATATCTTCAAAACTGACTTGACTGTCGTCCTTTGGCTTCAGTAGTGCTGTGGGCTCAGAAAAGTAGCTTTTTTTTTAATAGTTTAGAGTTCTAGAAACCATTGTGCATGTGATGGAATGCAGGGGGCGTGGCCTCCATAGCCCTTGCAGTAAGAAGTGTTAGTGCTCTGTCCCTGTGATTGAGGAATAGGGTCTCAAATTGGATTGTTTTAGCCAAGATTATGCTGCAATATTCTTTTTTTTTAACCAATTATATTTATGTTCCCAACCTTCAACTTCAATTTCCAGTTTATTCCCATTAATTCCCATGGAAAGTTTCCAACTACCCACTCAAGGTGTTCTTCAGATATCATATTCTATTAGTACAGAGGCATAAAAACAAGCAAGGCTCAGTTTTAGTTTCAATAATGATATTTAAATATATCAGATGCACTTTGAAGGACATGAAATAAGAATAATAATAATAATAATAATAATAATAATAATACAAAAAAAGGTCTGTACCTGAGAAAAGATCTGCACAAGCCAGGTTTCCCAACAGGTAATAGATGGGAAAGTGAAAGCGTCGGTTTTTCAAAATGGCCCCAATGACCAAGAGGTTGGAGAAGATGACGATGAAGCAGACTGTCATGCCCATCGTCACGATCACATAGTCACGTTGGCGCCAGTGGGCGCTGATGTTCTTGCCGCTCTCCGTGTAGAAGAAATTGACGGAGCGGTTGTAGTAACATCCCTCTTTGTCATCGGTGAGCGTATCCATGACGAGGTGTTGGGGGGGAGGGGCGACGTGCGATCACAGAGGAGGAGCTGAGGTGGCCGGTGAGGACGGAGCAGACGGTGAGCGGAGGAAAGGGACTAGGGCGCCATTCAGACTTTAAGGACTCGTCCTCGCTGGCGGGCTGGACATCAGCATTCCATCAGCTGGAGGTGCGTTGAGAACCTGTGGAGACATTAATTATTAGTTTAAGAGAAGCAAAGATAGTATGCATGGTTTTGTTTTTCTGTAATAGAAATACATATTGGGATTTTCATTTCCATTGTAATGTATGACACTTTTTATTCTACTTTAATTAGTAAAAGGAAGCTGGTCGGATCTTGTTTTTTTAACATAATCTTAACACACTTAATGCAAGATCATAAAGTACCAGATGAAGTGATTACAGTCATATTTTCTTCTTGCACTCATTTCCTGAATCTTTTGCCGATAATACACTCATTTACATGAACGTGCAGACAGACTGTTGGAAACCCCCTGTTGTGTTGCTGAACTGGAAATAGAGGTTTAGTTTAGGTAAGGGTTCAGTGGATTTACGTGGAAAGGGAAAACGCACAAACAGGTCACAATAATAATAATAATAATAATAATAATAATAATAATAAGAAAAGAGTCATCATAAAGACTCAGACGACACACACACCTATATGAGGCATGCGACGCAAACACACAGTGTTTCAAGTGTGAGCGGAAGCTTATTCTCTTTTCTTTAGTGGACCTAAAAGAGAAAAGGCTGAGTGCAAAGACAGAACAGTGTTCAGGGGGAAGCTACAATCAGTACCAGAAATAAAGAAAGAAAGAAAACAGACCTTAAACAAAAGTAAAAACTTAAAATTTCAAAGCCTAACCTTTTATATTTGTCAAGTATATATATATATTAGTTTATATTTGACCCAAATAAATGATAAAAGACAAAAGAATACATAAAATGAACTCACACAAGCGGTTAAGGCCACATGACTTAATAACCACAACTGTTTGATCATCAGTTTCCCTGATTTCAGCTTCTTAAACACAGACATGTTGTGGTTTTCTTTGCTCCTCCACAATAGTAAACGGAATATCTTTGGAGATTTATGACATTTAAGCAACACAATCAAGAAAATAATCAACAGCTGAAACAATTACTCAATGCAATTACCAAATTAATCGTCAACTATTGTGTTTTTAAGGAATTAAAACAAGTTTTCTGAAGTTCCAGCTTCTTAAATGTGAATATTTTCTGGTTTCTTTGCTGCATATAACAAAAAAATTATTTAAGCAGAATAGTTTTTGGTTTTTGGACAAAACGAGACATTTGAGAACATCCTTTCCAGGTTTCAGAAACACTGATCAACATTGTAATGGAACTAACAATTACTCGATTCATCGAGAAAATAATCGCCAGATTAATCGGTTAGGAAGATAATCGTTAGTCGCAGTCCTAGATTAACCAATGATGATAAGAATGTAGCGGGCCCAATGACCTGAACACACAAGGACAACTCTCAAAGACACACACAGTCCTTAAAAGGTTAATTTAATGCTTTTTATCCCTGTTTTTGTACTACATGAAAACAAGGGAAACATCTGCAACGACAAACACCTACAGGGACATGCGGGGTTTCATGACGGACACTGGAATCAAACCTGACCACAGCTTAGAACTTCCAGAGTTCAGACTCACACACGCGTTCATTATGTGGCCAACGACAACAAACGCACTCCAGTCCTGTATTTACAGTAAACTCGTAGGGGCCACATGTTAGGTTTTGAGTCGACAACACTCCCTCACACTTTCCTCCGCACGTTTGCGTGCACCAGCGCGGCGCGGCGACACAAACCGCCCCGTGGACAAGTTCCACTCTCCACAAAGGAAACGGCAGAGCAGCTCCCTACAGCAGAGACACACCTCACAATTACACAATCCAGCTATGTAACTCAATCTTAATCCAAACACACACATGCACACACAGGGAGGGAACCTCAGTGACCCACTCTCTCACAAAGGGGATGTGAGGAGAGACAACCAAATCAAGAGCCAAACGAAAAAAAAAAACACTTAAGAGGCTTGAGAATAAAACGCTGCATGAACAACAACAACAACAACAACTGTGGGACAAGGATCTCATTAAGGCAACAATGTGAAACAGAAAGAAGACAAAAACACGTGCAGCAAGACATGGGAAAGAACCAAAAAGTCCACTCGTGTGACGTCTATGAGAGTGTGCGTGTGGTGAAGACGCCGAGCTTGAGTTTGAGTTCGAGAATAAGTCATTCTCAAACACCACATCCTGTCAATCAAGTGCTAAAACTGCAGATACCGCAAGTGCTGCACGTTTCTGCAGAAATGAGAATGAGTCACTGAAGTATATATGAGACAGTTTATACACAGTGTGTCGACAGTGTGTGAACCGCACAAGTCGTTCCCTAGTTCAATTCAATTCAATTCAACAAAGTTTTACTGTGACACATGTGCAGCAGCACGGACAGATGTGTGGGCTCATACTGAAGAGTCCTGGCACGTAGTTGAGTACAGAGGATAATTAAAAGTACTTTATAACCCATGTTTTGCATAGTAATCTGTTTTTCGTCTGTTTACACTGGAGCTTTTAGTCTCTTTTCTCTCGTATAATTCACACAGTCAATCCGTCTCTTTGCATTGTATTTTATTGTACTTTTACTGCTTTTTTTGCATTCTACTATATTTAGGTAGGATATGTTTTTTTTTTTATATATAGTTTATGTTTAGGCTATTTAAAATGTTCTCCTACTAACAGCTAGGCCTTGTTTGTTGTTGATCTATCTGTCTACACCAGTGTGAACAACACATGACACACTGCACACGTCCAGAAACCAAGTCCAGAACTACTCCAGGTTCTTTGGTGTGGATGGTAAGGGCACAACTAAAAGTCCAGCCTGAGTTATTACCCATTTTTTGTGAAGTTGGTCATAGCTACAGTATGTACGCTACACATGGGCCCATACGTACTGTAGGTCTCTGCAGGGCAACTCCCCAACAATTTAATTATGCATTTTCAGACCACAACAGCTGCGGAATGTTCGACTGGTGGCATCGGATTTTCTCCAAAATGTTAATTAACCCGCGAGGCCATTACCACATTCAATCTGATCACAATACAATTATTTCAGACTTTCAAACGGGTACAAACCTTATTCCATGATGGAACACACAAACATAGACTGGTTGGAAATATTATTGGTCTTTATGGACACTGCAAAAATTTAACTTCAAGGGATGTGTTCCAATAACATGATTGAGAAACAATGAAACTGGATGGTCATTATAGCATCGCTAAAACAAGCAGTCGCCTCCAGAAGAGGACGTCACTGAGTTAAATGACACCAAAACGAAATGATTCAAAGATAGAGAACATACTTTAGACGCAGACAGAGCAATAACAATAATAACAATCACACTCGACTGGGATTTTCACGCCAGCCATCTCTAGAGTTTACAGAAAATGGTCAGAAAAAGAGCGAAAATAACCAGTGCACTGCACTTCTCTGTTGTCTCGTTGATGCCAGAGGACAAAAGACAACGACCAGATTGGTTGAAAATAATAGAAAGGCAACATCCATGGTATGCAGAAGTCATCTATCCACACACGACATGTTGAGGCTTGAAAGAGATGGTCTACAGTAGCAGGAGACCACACTGGGTATCACTGCTGCCACATTATTGACTCTCCTGGTTTTCTTCAATGGCAAAACGTTTAGTATATACTGTAAATCCATGTGATGTTTATGTACGGCACAAACACACTTTGAATGTTTGACCTCAGATGACTTGAACGCTTCACTGTAGGTTCTTCTTCTTCTTACTAATGCTCAGCACTAATTCAAAAACAAATAGAATGTTTCCTATGGATGAGCGATGCATGTGTGTGTGTGTGTGTAGTACTGTGAAGCAATTTGTGTTTCTCGTCAGACCCTGGACTTTGTGAGACCTCCTGATTGTGAGGGTCGGCGGCCATGATCTTGCGAGGCTGGTTGTCCGCTTACAGACGTTAGGGGGAGTGGAGACAGACCCTGATCTCCCTGCAACGAGCCATTTAACATCACAAAGCTGTTCAACCTGTGTAAAAGCTGCAGAGTTCCACTTATAATAAATTTGAATAATACATTTGTTGGTGGTTTGTGTTTATAGGCTTCTTATGAGCAGTTTATGTAAATTATGATTCATTTTATATATCCCATATTGTTTTTAAAAAGTGGGAATAGTGATAATTGTGCAGAAATCGGCATTTTCCTACATTTTATGGACAAAAGAAAATAATCGACAGATTACTCGATTCTAGAAATAGCGGTTAGTTGCAGTTTACTCTGTTTTCACACAGTAATGGAATAAAAAGCAGCCTAAACGCTCTGTGTTCTAAGGGTTAAACTGACTGATCATAGGGTCACTGGTTTCGTCATCAGTGCAAAACAGAACCCGGAGTGAATGTCGTCATGCTCGACTCTGAATCACTTTCACATTCTTTCAACTTCTGTGATGCTAACATGTTAACGTGTATTTTTTTTTTTTAAAAAGGTCTGGTTTTAGTCCAAGTCTCACACAATAATCCTTCAAATGTGACGTAAACAAAACGACGTACTCCTGTGAGTGCTGTAGAGCACCACCGGGCTTCGAATTTGCATGACTGTGTGTTTTCATGTATCACGTGTGTGTGTGTGTGTGTGTGTGAATGAATTGGGCTGAATCAGTAAACACCAGTTTGAATGCAAACCAGTCATTACCGGAGGAGCCACACCCGTGTCTTTTTCGCCTCCTCCTCCTCCTCCCCCTCCTCCTCCTCCTCATTCTCCTCAGGACATCAGGACTCAGGCCTGCATTTGTTTTGAATAAGACAGATTTATACACAGGAAGTGAAACCATCACTTTCACAGGCGCTGTGCGGTAATTGATTGCACAGCTGTGGCCTCTTGATTCCAGGTAAAGACAGAAGTTCAGCTCGTCTCCTCAGGAGCCTGCTCTCTGGCAGCGTTTACTGTAATTATCTGCCTCCTCTAAAGTGTCTCCTTCCAGCTGTGACAGACGGACACACAACTGCTGCCACTGACCGGGTGTCGTGATGCGAAACCATCTCCCGCTGCTACTTAATCACACAGACGGACACATAGACACGTCCTTCTCATTGGATTAGAGGAAACTAACGCGGTCCGTCCGTCCATCTACCAGGAAAAACACTCAGCGGGAAAGTAGAGCCACTGAGAAGCTTTTTTAGGTTGAAGAGAATGAATATATAATGTCAACCCTGTTGCCCTGCATTATGAATAATGTCATTTGAGCCCATTTTAGACAAACTACCTCACATCAAACCCTTTGCAAATGAATGGAAAACAGAATGTAAACGGACAATTAAATAATGGATAAAGCAAGTACTTGATGTCCAAAAATGTAGATTTTTTTTTCCAAAAACCTGAAAAGTTACAAAAAGAAACAAAGAAAATATTCATATTTAAGTAGCTTAATTGTTCAACCCTCTTGTGACCATCATGATAATCAGGCTGCTTGGATTTATTTTGATTTTATGGAGTGTAGAATTGTCAAAAAAAATTGTCCTTTTCCAAGATAACTTTCACTTTCAATATCTGGCAGTGATTCAACCGTTTAGTAATTAAAGTACTGAGAAGCTGACGTGACAAACGCTGCGATTGGATCCGTGTACGTCCCAGAGGGGCTTCCGTAATGACAAGTACAGTATATGGGCGCAAAGATCGCGTTTGCTTTCCAGTATCCATGCCGTGCCAATCCCAGGTGACCTTGGGGCGATCGCCAGTCCATAGTTTTTGAATTTTCTAGATATCACAACAAAACAGTCTAGGAGTGACAGTAATAAGTACGCAGGATAGAAACAGAAACACTGAAACCTATGAATCGATCAATCAGACAATCGTTGCAGCCCTAGTTGTGTTTGTAAAGAGACACTTCACCAAAAAAATACATTTTTTTTTTTTTTTTACCAATTATTAGAGGTAAATGTGATCAAACGGCCACTCAGGGGAAGTTGTGAGATTGAAAAAAAATGTAATAAAATTGAGTATTAGACCTTAGTCAAGGTCACTTCCTTCAACGAACATAAAAGTCCTATGCCCTATGCTCTTCATTGAGTTTAGGTATTTAGGAACTTCATTGCAGCAAAGCCTCTGGGAAACGAGTCACACAAACAAGGACGTTTAAAGGAAGGCGCTATTTTAGTTTGCCTAAAACCCTCTTGGAACCCGCAGAGTTTTCAGTTACCTGAATTCACTTCCTCTGTGGTTCTAATTGGCCACATTTCAACTTATTTATAAGCCAAAATAAAAAAAAGTAACGCTTACTTTCAGGTTCACCCTGTTGCTTTGACATTTTAGTCACACGAGCACCTGCCATGTCTAGTGTATGTGAATTAACACATGATATACTGTATATACACATTTTACATCATCTCAACTAATTATCTGTTATCAACTGAGTCCATGTGTCCGTAAGTGTCAACTGTCACAGGCATATGTGTATGTATATATATATATATATATATATATATATATATATATATATATATATATATATATATATATATATATATGTATGTATGTATGTATGTATGTATGTATATATATATGTGTATGTATGTATGTGTATATATATATATATACACATACATACACACACACACACATATGCCTATATATCTATATATATGTATGAGTGTGTGTGTATATATATATATATATATATATATAAACACATACATATATACACACACACATACATACATATATATATATATATATATATACATACACACACACACACATACATATATACATACATACATATATACACATACACACACATATCTATCTATATACATAGATAGATAGATAGATAGATAGACTGTCTTTTAGTGTCACAGTAAAGTCCACATTTATGGGTTTGGGGCATTTTCTCAACTAAAAATAAGAACCAGAGTTTGAGAATGGGTAAAATAAAACACCTGTGACTCTGTGTCAATCACATCCGGACAAATCTGATTTAAATCATTGGACGAGAGTCAGCAACGAGACGAGCTGATCACAAACATTCAACGCTACATTTTGGTACATTTCTGTTGTCGCAAAAGGTCGATACAGTCGCACTTTGCGCTACATTACGGTAAATTTACGGTAAAAGGACCAACAACCAACCTATGCTATGCATTCACCAGCTGAGGTTACGTATAAAAACCCAAACTTCTCAAATGATTTACAGGTTTTTCATAGGTTTACTGTCTCAGTGTTTTAGACAAAAACACTGAGACATGAAGACAAATTCAGGTTCTAAGAAACTACAATCAGCTCTGTATTAATTATTTACCCTTTCTTCATATGTAATACATGTAAAAAAAAAAAAAAAAAAAAAGTGAGACCAGCAAAACTCAAATTTACAACAGTCTGTGGTCAACACAGTCACAGTGTCAACACAACTGGGAACAATCTGACCTTCACAGTGACCCCTGATTTACAGCACACACACACACACACACTCTGAGTAAACTGTGTATGCATCGATGAAGCATTTATAACCTCTACGTGACGCCCATGGCTCTGTGTGTGTGAACCGTGGGGAGGAAGACGCAGTAAAAGTATTTTATCTTAAGTGAACGAGAGATAACATACAATGTGACAGGGTAAACGGAGGCAAATCAGAAAACAAACAGCGAACGTGATATATATATACACATATATGCCAAATAAACAAAGGGAATCAATAAAATATGTATTATTATTATTGCTGCTGCTATTTTTGTTATTTAACATTACATGTTACATAACATTTTACTGTTTCACCTTTTTTATTGTATATCACTGTACTGTATACTATACTATAAATGTTCTTACTATCTTATAGTATAGTATAATTATAAGTATTACTACAATGATTGATATTACTACACAGACTTCTCAAGCCTGCGCCAACTTCAGTAATTCTACTCCCAGGTTTAAATCACTGGTATTTTCACTCTTGGCTCCATTTTTGTATTTTGATGCACCTTCTTTAAATGTACATGGTTTGGGTTTGTTTGTTTGTTTTCTTAAACCCTGAGAGTATTAAGTGTTTGTACTACTTTGTGTCCAGGCTGCTCAATGACAACTTCATTTCCCTTTGGGAATTAAAACAGTCATCTATCCATCTATCTGTCTGTCTGTCTGTCTGTCTGTGAGGGATGGGAATCAGTACTGGTCTAAAACCAGTGAAAATCACTTTGCACAGACTGTTAAAAAAAGGGGGGAAGAACAATATTTGTTACACAACTGGGGAATAATGTCTTTTAAAGTGGTATGTCCCACCCCTAATCTATCTATTACAATGATCACAATAATACTGCTAAATCGCAATGAATTCTTGGTTTCATGCCTAAATACAAGTAAAAGTTGTTTCCATGTCCTTATGTGAAGATACACACAGAACATCCAGATATATGGTTGACAGATTTGTCTTTTACGCACAGAAAACAGTCTCAACTTTTCACTTCTTTCAGTAAAATCAACTTGTTTGAAGGTGAAAAGTCCACTCGTGTGTTGCGTTCACGTGCTGCCCTAAACTCCACACCACCAAGTTAGTGTGAGCGGCAACAGCAGCTGCAATAACTAAGACAATAGTGGATGATTTAAATACTGGTGTGTTCAGAGCTGAGGATGTTCCAGCTGTTGGAAAAATGAATGCCTTCGCGCGCGCATGGACGGAAGAGGCTCCGACCTCGCGCCGCACGAGAAGGAACAATAAAAGCGCACAAAAAAACTCCCAAAGAAACAACAATAACAACAAACAAGTCTTTTTTTTTTGTCCTCTTCACCTCAACACCAACTACCAAACTCACAGTGAGACACAGTGTTTTACTAAAACTCAAGAAAATGAAGAGAGGAGAGATTGCAATTGAACTCACCTTTTCCCTCGCGCAAGAACAAACTCGTTTGTCAGGTAAATCCAGATCCGGAGTCGTCGTCGAGTGGAGAAACAAAAGCGGTCTCACCCTCAACGTCCTCTGCGTGCGTGCGAGCGCAAGGTGAAACCAAAGCAACACACATGGACGGAAAAGAAAAGTGTGTGTTTTCTACTCTACACAAACTTTGCTGCCCCGTCTCGGTCACCTGTGCGCGCGGACTAGTACATCTTGACTTCCGGTTAGTTGTGGAGCGGTCGGTGCTGCCTGAGAGCGCAGTATCCCCGGGTATAGGGCGCAGGAAAGGGCGCGGCACTGTGCTGCTGCTCCTTCGCCGCTTCTCCGTCACAAAGGAGCGGGTGTGGAGCTGCACTCTGCTCCGCCGCTCTCTGCCAACCTGAGCACTGCGTGTCCGCCCCAACCGCTCCCACTGTGGGGCAGAGGAGGAGGCGGAGCAGCCAATAACAGAGCAGCTGCAGGGTGTGTGGCGAGAGCGTGGAGGATTTAAATGATAGTGTGGGACATGCATTATTAATTGTTTCTCCCCCTCCTCCTCCTCTTCCTCGCTGTGTTGTGGTCAAATATGCAATTGGATGATGGTGCAAATAAAAGACATAAAAGAAATGAGACCTTTGTGGGAGTTTTCATTGTGCAGGGGTGTTTCAAGGGTTTTGCGGGTGAGGGCACAGACAAAGGGGGACCAGACCTGCGGGGGCCACATCCTCCTGAACAAATTATATGATGAAGAACAAATAAGTAAACATATAACAAGAAAGCTTAAAGATATAAGGCTTTCCATTATATAGTTCTAGCAATTGCGATATGATTCACGTTATCAGAGGGAATGGTAATTTTTACATCATTAAAAAGTTTTGTCGGATGTCGACGGGGAAAACTTTGGGAACGAGTTCCCGACGGACAGCGACTCCAGGCCTGTGACTACTTCCTGTCCACTGAGCTGTCGCTCCAAAACTCAGTCACCTGTGGACGGACCACCGTGTATTTTTTTTGCGTTGATTCTTGTATCAGACGTCGCACTCATGACCACAAACAGCACCTGGTACCATCACTGATGGAAAAGCAAAACTAACTATATAATGGAAAAGTCGCGTGCTTTTCCAAAGAAGCGAACTCTGGTCCGCCTAAAAACACAAAGGTCAGGCAGACGGTCAAGCAGACGGCAACACAGGGTATTGTGGGTAAACACAACCAAAACAGACGCGCATGTAGAACAACAGCCAGGATAGGATTTGATGCAGGTCCATGTTTTGCTCTTTATGTGGCGGAAACAGAAGTTGTCCTGCATTAACCAACAGATGAGCAAGTTTCCTTGTTCATTGTTTGTCTCGTCTTCTCTTTCAGGAAGTCTTGATGCAGCGCCGCCTCAGACGAGGAGGGGAATGCGTTATTTAAAAGCTTTGTTTGTTTCACGTGGGGTGAAATCGATACAGTTTAGCATATCATTTTTGAACTGATTAAATTTAAATAAACATTACACTTTTTGTGGATTAGTGATGACATTGTATCCATTTTTATCCATGATGTTGTCTTTCTAGATGTTGAGCTTTGTTGTTTTAATGTGGATCCTGCACCATGGACCAAACTTGGACCGGCTGAATGTTGCAACCCCTCAAAAATTGAGTCCCCAATCGTACCAAGACTAGCGGACTATGGGTCCCGAGGACCAGGATTGAGAAACCCTGAGGATACTGGGGCTCTATAGACAGGAGTGCCCACAAAAATGATGGACATAGGAAAACATAATTTAAGATTAAATGAATTGCCACATGCCTGTCCGGTTGGACAATAAATCATCACATCAACACACAAATCAATGTAATAATCTACATCGTTATCGCATTTCATTCCCAGGGCCTTGTGGAGACCAAGTCTGGCTCCAGTGTAGAACAATAATGACAAAGACAGCCACAGAAGAAGAAGAAAAAAAACAAAAAAAACAAAACACCACCACCAACCTCCAGCAACAATGAGCTGTCAGCCTCATCTTTTATTCACAAGTTCAAGCACAAGGCCCAACGAGCAGCGCTGCTCGCCACCACACAGAGCGAGGCAGAATCTCAGCAACAGTAATGAAGATGCATGCAGAAACCAAACAAAGGTGATTATCTGTACCGAAAAAAGGTTTGTACAATGCGCCGTGATGCTGCAATAAGGTTTATGGATCTCCAGAGGATGATTAGAAGAGCAAACTGTCTCATAAAGAGAACTAGATTTCCGCAATTCCGTGCCGAAATTTCGAGTGTGCCTGCAGTTCTTGCGGCATGTGTCTTCGCGTGCAGGACTTGTGCTGGTAAAGGATTGAGTGGTATTTTGGTGGAATCACCCTTTGAAAGAGAATAACTCATAAACCCCTCCCACTCCCTGATGCCCCCTCCCCCTTCCGAACACCTGCGTTATAAAATCTAAAAATGTGGATTGAACCTTTAAAAGCATTTAGACAGAGTGGTATTTTGGTGGACTCACCCTTTAAAAACACCAAGTTTTAGAGGAGATAACAAGACGGATCAGAGAGGACTCAGACGCAGAGGCCTTTTAATTGTCTTTATTGGCACCCGTAAACAATTCTCAAGGCAGGTCCTCTTTACTGAGGAAAAACAAAAGCGTGGCTATGAAAACCTATAACAAATTGCGAGCGCAACGCTCTACAAGAGAAACGTTGTGGAACTATAAACGCGGAACAAAAAAATCACTCCGAAGAGGAAACATACTCGGACTAAGGTTATCATGTAAAACTTAAACAGAAAACTCTCCAAACGGAGGAAAACACGGCTCTAAACACTTCAAAACAAAAGCTAACTCAAAAGCACAATCCTAATGATTGGCGATCCTTAACCAACTAAGAATGAGATAAAAAACAAAACGCAATCTAAATGATTGGATCTAACTAATAAAAGGTAAGTCACAAGCCTAGTGATTGGAGTTCCTAAAAGGCTGTGAAAATTAACAAACAAAAAATCTCTCCCAAGGAGGAAAACAAAAGCTATAAATCTTAACTAAGGTATCAGCTAACAGGCTATGATAAGAAAACTTACAAAATAAAGCGTCGCTCACCAAGAGGATCAAAAACTTGAGGATTCTGGGGCTGTGACGAGGCGCTATGGTGATCAGGCATGGACGAAAACGCACTGGAACAGGGAGTTTTTATAGTCCACATGGCTTAATTGTCAGCAGGTGTGTGTAATCAGGGCTGGCAGAGGAGGGGGCGGGGCAAACTGCTGGAGTGACAGGAGAGAGGGAGAGAGAGAGATTCACAATCCCCTCTGTTTCCCATTCTCACAGAGAAAACAGCATGTTTTAAAGTTGTCATATCTCAAGAACGGTTGATGATAGAGATAAAATTTTTGGTTTGTGAGCGCCAGGAGGCTTTCAGCAGCTCCCATCTCAAAATTTGTGACAAACGGGCGTGAATTGACAGAGAAATCACAGTTTTAAAATCACCCTCATCTTGATTTTCCACAACTCCAAAGCAGACATTTTAACATGGGAGTGAATTGAGACTGTGACCAGAGTTCTCTGTGCTTTGAGGTGATTTTAAGAAAAACTACAAGTCATATGAACATGACAAACACACACAGGGTTAGACGACAACCATGGCAACATTTTGATGTAAAAATTGTCTCTGTAGGTTGGAAATTGTGGGCAGGAGAAGAGTTTGTTTAGAAGTTTTTCTGATTATTTTGCTGGATCTTGCTAGAGTGTGTCACTCTAGCTCACACCTAACGACCACACACACACCCATTATAAAATCAGAAAGCTTTGAAAAAAAGTACAAAACTTAAACTGCGATAGTTCAAAAACCGTAACATGTATCAAAATGTCGACTTAGGTCAGAAAAGTCCCAAGTCTTGTGACCCGTTTAAACTTCCAACCACGTTTCTACGTTAAAGTATGACGACACTGTGATGCTCCAAAGCGGGCTTGGTTTTTTTCGGTCTCCCATCCACTTCAATGTTAATTTTTGTTCAGTTTTTTGAAAATATTATCCCAATGGTTATATGAAAATCTTAGAAAAGTCATAGCACACCATTCCCAGTCAAGGCGCACATTTTGATATAACTTGTGTTGGGGGTTTCTCAAAGCTGCGGGAGGAGTAGCGCGCCAAACTTTTGGCGGAAGAGGATTGTCAAACAGAACTAGATTTCCGCAATTCCGTGCCGAAATTTCGAGTGTGCCTGCAGTTCTTGCGGCATGTGTCTTCGCGTGCAGGACTTGTGCTGGTAAAGGATTGAGTGGTATTTTGGTGGAATCACCCTTTGAAAGAGAATAACTCATAAACCCCTCCCACTCCCTGATGCCCCCTCCCCCTTCCGAACACCTGCGTTATAAAATCTAAAAATGTGGATTGAACCTTTAAAAGCATTTAGACAGAGTGGTATTTTGGTGGACTCACCCTTTAAAAACACCAAGTTTTAGAGGAGATAACAAGACGGATCAGAGAGGACTCAGACGCAGAGGCCTTTTAATTGTCTTTATTGGCACTCGTAAACAATTCTCAAGGCAGGTCCTCTTTACTGAGGAAAAACAAAAGCGTGGCTATGAAAACCTATAACAAATTGCGAGCGCAACGCTCTACAAGAGAAACGTTGTGGAACTATAAACGCGGAACAAAAAAAATCACTCCGAAGAGGAAACATACTCGGACTAAGGTTATCATGTAAAACTTAAACAGAAAACTCTCCAAACGGAGGAAAACACGGCTCTAAACACTTCAAAACAAAAGCTAACTCAAAAGCACAATCCTAATGATTGGCGATCCTTAACCAACTAAGAATGAGATAAAAAACAAAACGCAATCTAAATGATTGGATCTAACTAATAAAAGGTAAGTCACAAGCCTAGTGATTGGAGTTCCTAAAAGGCTGTGAAAATTAACAAACAAAAAATCTCTCCCAAGGAGGAAAACAAAAGCTATAAATCTTAACTAAGGTATCAGCTAACAGGCTATGATAAGAAAACTTACAAAATAAAGCATCGCTCACCAAGAGGATCAAAAACTTGAGGATTCTGGGGCTGTGACGAGGCGCTATGGTGATCAGGCATGGACGAAAACACACTGGCACTGAAACGGGAACAGGGAGTTTTTATAGTCCACATGGCTTAATTGTCAGCAGGTGTGTGTAATCAGGGCCGGCAGAGGAGGGGGCGGGGCAAACTGCTGGAGTGACAGGAGAGAGGGAGAGAGAGAGATTCACAATCCCCTCTGTTTCCCATTCTCACA
The DNA here is from genome assembly GCF_958295425.1 of Solea solea. Classification (NCBI taxonomy): domain Eukaryota; kingdom Metazoa; phylum Chordata; class Actinopteri; order Pleuronectiformes; family Soleidae; genus Solea; species Solea solea. The sequence goes on from NC_081143.1 coordinate 24,493,853, forward strand.
GAGAAAACAGCATGTTTTAAAGTTGTCATATCTCAAGAACGGTTGATGATAGAGATAAAATTTTTGGTTTGTGAGCGCCAGGAGGCTTTCAGCAGCTCCCATCTCAAAATTTGTGACAAACGGGCGTGAATTGACAGAGAAATCACAGTTTTAAAATCACCCTCATCTTGATTTTCCACAACTCCAAAGCAGACATTTTAACATGGGAGTGAATTGAGACTGTGACCAGAGTTCTCTGTGCTTTGAGGTGATTTTAAGAAAAACTACAAGTCATATGAACATGACAAACACACACAGGGTTAGACGACAACCATGGCAACATTTTGATGTAAAAATTGTCTCTGTAGGTTGGAAATTGTGGGCAGGAGAAGAGTTTGTTTAGAAGTTTTTCTGATTATTTTGCTGGATCTTGCTAGAGTGTGTCACTCTAGCTCACACCTAACGACCACACACACACCCATTATAAAATCAGAAAGCTTTGAAAAAAAGTACAAAACTTAAACTGCGATAGTTCAAAAACCGTAACATGTATCAAAATGTCGACTTAGGTCAGTAAAGTCCCAAGTCTTGTGACCCGTTTAAACTTCCAACCACGTTTCTACGTTAAAGTATGACGACACTGTGATGCTCCAAAGCGGGCTTGGTTTTTTTCGGTCTCCCATCCACTTCAATGTTAATTTTTGTTCAGTTTTTTGTAAATATTATCCCAATGGTTATATGAAAATCTTAGAAAAGTCATAGCACACCATTCCCGGTCAAGGCGCACATTTTGATATAACTTGTGTTGGGGGTTTCTCAAAGATGCAGGAGGAGTAGCGTGCCGAAATAACGGGAGGGCGCGAGAATAAAAAGCAGAATAAACGCGCACGATTACAAGAGATGCCTTGCAGCGCAAGGCATTCTAGTGAGAACCCTAGGGTTCTCACTAGAATGCCTTGCAGCTGCAGGCACTAATAAACGCGCAGGATTACAAGAGATGCCTTGCAGCGCAAGGCATTCTAGTGAGAACCCTAGGGTTCTCACTAGAATGCCTTGCAGCTGCAGGCACTAATTAGTGGAGAAGAGAGGGAAGATGGGAGGGATTACAGGAAGATTGCAAAGCACACAGAGATAGAGTGAAATAGGCAGGGTGAGGGAAAATGGCTTTCCTGTTTACATGAGCATTGGAGTGTGAGGAGGGTAGCGTGCGAGAGCTGTGACAGCCATGTTTGTTCAACGTCGTGTGCAATCTGCTTTCCTTATTAGGTCGACTTTGTGTCACAGTGCGGAGCCAATATGAGTCTTCCAGCGCTCATAGTTTCCAGTTTGGGGCCCGGCTGTCCATTCCCTTATTTCCTCTCAGTGTCATGGGGGGGGGGCGAATGCGTGCGGCGTTGCCATGGCGACAGGGATGCTGATTGGCTTACACACCTGTTTGCAGCCGCACACGACGGAGCACATCGCTCACATTAGGGCGTAATGCCGGCCAGACCTCCAGACCTATTGAATTCTGGGCGGGAAATCTCATATCGCCGCGCTCCGAATTGTGTTTCGTGTCATATTCCTGCGAATTTATGCTCCGCTGTCGTCTTGCACCTTCATCGATGAGGTGGGATTTATAGGAGAACGGAAACATATGGGGAAATCATCTGTGATTTATCGAGGAGCAATGGCTGCTGTCAGGTGTTCTGAGCCGCCTTCAAACGGAACAAGTGTGCCGTGTGAATGTGGATGAAAATGTTAAATCTATGGTTCCTCAGTGAAAGTCGAGCCGCTAAGACACAGTGACTCAGGATGTTAGTCACTAACTGATACACGTTGTAACCGCGCCTTTACAAATTTCAGGTGACTGATGCCCTCACCCTTCCTGCTGGTTTGGTTCAAGTTGTGTGTGTCAATTAACTAAATAAATCTTACTTTTATACTGATATACAAGTCTCTGGAATGAAGGACACGTTATTGTTTGGTGTATTTCAGCTTCTCACCGTCTAGGGGGTCACCACAGCGGATGCAAGGAGGTTCTGCCACCTCCCCAACCGCCCAATGGCTGGAGTCTAGAAATCTAGAGTGTTCAATTAACAGTGACTAATAAGGGATTACCTTGCTCAGGGGAACCCCAGCCCTTCCTTGACCGTGAGGGGACCAACGTTATTATAGTTGACGGAAACATGTGGGCGGAAGTATACCAGGGCCTTTGAGAGCCACAGGTTGTAGACCCCTGCTTTAAACTGTCCTCTTTCTGCAGCCATTTTAAAAAAATAAATAAAATAACGTTCTCCTGAAAAAGACTGTGTACACAACAGAAAAGCTACTCATTAGACTTTTAGTGGTGAGATTGTTTTGTCAGCTACTGTTTCCAACATCAAGTATGATTTTTTTTTTTCTCTCTTCCTACTATTATGTTCAGCAGTGAGCCTTTAATTTAAGTCACCATCCATTGTGGGAGTCCCTATGCTGGGAACGACGGCTCAATGGACATAATGTGCTGGTGCTATTTCTGTATGTCTGGATTCATAAAGTAGTAATAACAACGCAAACGTAAAGCCTACAGGGTATTTGAAGGGGAAAATAGATCATCAGTCTGTGACTGAAAACAAGACAAAAAGGAAGTTTTATTATAGAACAGGATGGGGAGAGGAAAAGGATGACTGAGGAAGAGCAGATGTGCTCTTCCTCAGTCATTTCAGGAAGAGCAAAAGTGCTTCGGGGTGATTTACCGGGGAGGGCGTGGACATTTTCAAGCAGTGTGGTGAAAACAGAGGAGACGGAGATGAAAAGCTGAATGACAGCCAGATCACCTCCTACAGGCCGGAGCGCCCGTGCATGTGCGCCATAAAACACAGCCGCTTCCCCACAGCGTGAGAGCGAGTTGTGTACGAGTGCGTGTGTTTCCGTGCGTTGTTACGTGGGGTCTTGTGCAACCTTGTGCTGTGACTGTTGTGTGATTGCGTGTGCATAAATCACACATGGAGCCACTTATCGTCATCTGGCACTGGTTTTGGGAGGGCCTTGATGTCCCAATGATTCCCCTCATCACTGATTTCCAGCCCTCGCCCACCCTTACTGCCATAACGGGAAGACTGCATTGGTTCTTGCTCAGTCTGACTGTGTGTGTGGAGAACGCGTATTTCACGTTTGTAAAACGCCTCCATGACTTCACAGTGACTCTGATCGTCCTCCATATGGACGTTTTCATTTACTGAGCTATGTTTTCACTTATTGGTGGGAAAGGTCTTATTTAGTTTAAAAAGAAAAAAAAAAAGGAGCCGTGAAGCTCACACAAATTGCACCCAGTAATCGTTAGTATTTGGTGCATTTTAGTGTCTTTTAGTTCATCATTTTGGTTTTTTTGGATTTGGTTTACGGCCACCGCTCCACCACCGACCACAGGGAGAGACGAGCTGGTGAACACAGAGAAGCGTTTAGCAGCTGAAGAGCCAGATGTTTCTCTTAAAGGGTTGTGGAGAGCAGAGGAAATCAAACTCAACTTTTTAAATAAGAACTGTTTGGTAACTTTGTAAGGGTCAAAATAACAAGCCAGTATCTCAAATAGTAGTTCATTTCCCGGGTGAATCAGGGCATGCTTTGGTTTAAGCCAAGACACAAACACACAACTGGATCATCAATAATGTATCGACACAAATCAACCAATGAAGAAGCAAACAATCAAATAACAAATTAACCACAACCAGCAAACCAACCAACCAAAGAACAACAGACTTCAAAAACACATTTCATCAAACATGTGTGTTGCAAGCCGTTTACAAGGCCACAAGAGAAATCTGGAGGTTCCAGAGATGATTCATTTGATAAAAATGACCTTTTTTTTTTTCTCTCTCTGTGATACAATTTACTCTTAGTGAAACACGATGAGAGGAGGAGGAGGAGGAGGAGAACTCGTGATGAAAGGCAGGGAGCAGATGTACCAAACTGTTCTTAATATTTGAATAACTCAGCGAAACAAATGCTAATCAGGGGAGTGGCTGCCTTGAGGTTAGAGGGATTATTGCAGCAGATGTGCCGTTGAGCAAGACTTCTCACCACCACCACCTGCAGTGATCCACAGTTCAGACTCGGTGTGACCGTGTTTACCTGAAGAAAGACAGCATTGTTCTCTGAGGAATAAACAACCGCAACTTTATAAAGTGATTTTCCTCAGCCTGCAGTGTCTGAATACTGACTGCAACCCAAAATGAAACTTGTTTTTCCAGACTGTCCTTGTAGATACTGCACTGTTGATACTTCTGAAACACACAAATCAAACAATCCGGAAACATCTTCCTCGTCACGTTGTCGTGCCGAGGACGCTAATCCAGAACATGCAGCGATATCTGCTGACATGATCCACAAACACTGCTTGTTTTATGTTTATACAAATAACTTCATGCTTCAACACAGCTCCATCAAAATGTAGTTACAGGTTCACACAAGTCCAAATTTAGCTTCAATATGGCTGCAACTTAGGTCGTTCTCACACCTGTTTACTGCACTTTAGTGAAACAAATCGAACCCTTTCAATAACGTATTCCCCTCCTCGCCTGAGGTGGCGCTGCATCAATAATTACTGAAGGAGACCCCGCTAGCGCGCTAATTTGTTTAAAAACTTTGTTGTCCTTGTGGCTGCTTACTAGCAGTTATGATGTATTACCGTCTGACCATATTTCTATCAGAGCTTTTATCTCGTGTATGTTTTGGTCGTGTTTACCCACAATGCCCTGCGTTGTAGTCCGCTTCCTGCATTTGGGCTGGGCTGGTGGGAACGCGCCCTTAAACCTAACCTAAGTTTGATCTCGTCAGAGAGCCGCAGTTGACTCCATGTACTCGAGCAATGACTCGTCTGACCTGAACATATGTGCATTGTTATGAGAAACCACACACACACAAATGGAAAAAGGAGTTTGACTGTAGTGGTCAAGCTGTCATGATGTTGCTGGTGTCTTTAATAATAATTCTTATGAAACACAACGACAGTATTGGTGTTATCCAGTCAGGCCTGCAATAGGTTTGTTGTTGACTGTGTAAAGCGCTGCGGGCACGGATGTGTTAGCAGAGGCTTTTTAAGCTGCACAGTAAATAGCACTTGGCTCGTCACGTCTGTGTTTACACTAAAACCTTTCTCAGTGGCCTGAATTGTGCTCCAGAGCTTAAATGACGTTTGCGTCGTTGATTTACTGCTTTTTGGGTCTCTCAACCACCACTGCTTTTTCTTTCTCTCTGCAGGAAAAGATGTTTTTTTACAAATCCAGCACATGTGACTTTGATTAAATGTTTTTATAAACACTATCTTTCACCTTTGAGCTCAAACCTTCCAAGTTAGCACCTTCATTACTCTCCAGCAGCTTCACTCTGTGTATGGGTTGCCTTGCAGGAGCATGTACGTCCATGGACTGCAGTGGAGCGTCCATCATGGTACAGTTTGGTCAGGGAACAGAACCTTCACTCGGGGAGGCATCGAACGCAGCACAACAACAATGGAGGACACCCAGCTGGTCTGTTTTCCTGCTCAGTTTGTCTCAACAAGACATCAAACTTTGCCTCAACTTCCATGGAATATTTTCACAAGGGAGTGACGTTTGTAGACGTCGTAGGTGGAGTCGGTCTCACTGTACCATTTTATTCTAGTGCCCTGAGGGAAGGGTACCGAGGAACAGAAAGGATGGTGCGTGTTATTCCAGGGAAGAAAGTATGATAAAGGTCAGAGACAGAAATCAGTAGACACCGTGAGGAGATGGCAGAGGAGATAAAAAAAAACAAAAACAAAGAACAAACAAGACGCAAATGTACCCAAACAACAGCTGACATTAATAAGCACAAATGTCAACACGTGACAAGTGTTTTAGCTGCCCCTACGGAGAATCAATTGATCCAAGATGGATTTGCTAAGCTGGTCACTGAACGCGATCGACAGTGTGTTCTCAACAAGACGTGCAGGTTCTGGTAATATGGACACATGTACAGACATACACGTAGTCTGGTCGACCGCATCTCTGAGTGCTACCTGCTGCTGAAACATGTTTTGTCAAACCGTCATAAGAAAAGAAAAAAAAAATGAGTATGATGAAATGATGTATTCTGTGGGTAATGGGGGTGGCACTAGATAAGCTTTTGCTTCCCCCGCGTCCCCTTTCGGTTATCTGTATTGTGTAAACTACACTCAGATGATGTGTGATGATGACTGATCTAACTGACATGACCCAAATAAACATATAAATAAATAAATCAATAAATTCCTGGAATGGAAAAGCAAAAAAAAGATGTAACGTACTGTACCAAACTCAGTGGAAACACATCGAGAGTTCAAACTCGATATAAAACAGTGTTTAGCATGAAGCCAGACCTGAAGGACCAATGGGATCAGTGTGGACCAGGTCTAACTCACGGGCTACCTGGGTTAAGGCCCTGGCATCGCGTACGTCGCGGACCCTCCTAACGTCAGGGTCCTGTAGTATAGCACTTCACCATTGGGTGGCGGTACAAGTCTGGACGCAGGGAATAGGACGCACTACTACCAAAGAAGAAGAGAACGATGCTACAGCTCCCTCGGGTTCACAGCTCGGGGTGTAAGCCATGTCGAGGCTCAGGCAACTATCCTTGGTGATTACTTCTGTTGTTGCTTGGTGAGTAAGGCTTAGACTCCACTTACTGGTGCCAACATACACACTTCCTCTACATAAAAGAGGAACTAAAGGGAACACAGCGCGGCTTTTTCAGTACGTGCAGACCCTATGAAACACTTGAACCTTAAAAGAAGTTCTGCTTCTCAAATGTAGTAATTTAGGGGAATTGTGTTTTGGGTTCCCATGTCTTGGTGCCGTCGGCTTCGCCTCCTCCACATGTGTGCAGAAGTCATGCTGGGGTCCATTTGATATGGCTCACGCAGACCAGACCATTCCGGGCTCCCTGTAATCCAACACTGTCCAGTTCACTTAGCAGTGTGCTCTTTTTCAATGGAGGAGACAGAACCCTGGAAAGTGACTCGAGGTTACATAAGGACATGCAACTCAGCACTCAATGAAGACATAAACATACAAAAGAGGATGTTTTTGTTTTTTTAAAAAGAGACATTGCCACTGAAATGGAATGCGACTTAGAGTATCCATGCAGAGGAGGCTCCACGGACGCGGGCCCTTGTGGGCATGTGGAAGTGAGAAGCCGTGACAGAGTCAGAACTCCTCAGGTGGGCAATATCTCATTACATGATATCATGATTGTTATTCAAAGATATCTCTTTTCTCTCTAATTACTGCCACTTATACCAGACATAACTTGTCATTCCATCGTTATGCTGATGATGTTCAGATTTATTTACCTTTGCAGTCCGACCAAAGTATCCCACAAAGCATTTTATTTCACTGCATTTCTGACATCGAGCAGTGGCTGAGGCAAAATTTTCTTCATTTAAATGCAACAAAGACGTCTCAATTATTACAAAATGTGGCTGTTCGCCTTTTAACAGACTCAACTAGACGGGAGCACATCACTCCAATACTTTATTCTCCCCACTGGCTACCTGTGACATACCATGCTTTTATTTTGTAAAGCATTTTGGTGTTGTAAAGGGCCACATGACCTATGCACTACATGTAGTTATGCTAATGTAGGAGAGAGAGACCGCCAGAGTTTAATGTTTCTATGCTAAAGTCCAATGATAAGTCTTTGAGTTTTTGCTAACATTTAAATATAGAAACATTGTGTCCACTGATCTAATCTGTAAAAATGTCAAAGATATCAAGTAATAATCGTTATCATCAAAAACCTTTTTTTGTTATTTGTTACTCTTTTTTTACTCTCGTTTAATTTTCCACCAGAGGAAGCTCGCGTACCACTGGTGTTACACGTACCACAGTTTGAGAACCATGGCTCAATATCTGTATCAGATAATAACCCGAAAGAATTTCCCTGCAGCGGCAGCTGAGTAGTTCATGTAGAACGGGTTTTTTGAAATGCACTTGAACGCGAGCGAGAGGTTGCTGTGATCACATGATCACATGACTCCTCCTCCTCACACAGTGTTCACGACTCAACCAACTCTCGAGTATCTGTCGCCACATGCACCAGTAACTAAAGTGTTCTCATTCTTCCTCCGTTATTCATTCACCTCTCGTCATCAAAGCTCCTCTGACGCTCACGAATACTTTCCCAGAATCCTGGCACGTTTCACTTCTGCATTCATTAACCCAGTAATGCTCCCGCTTCCTGTTCTCCTTAAATCTCACTTCCAGGTAGCCGGCCACTGTCTTGGCCTCTACGACACTCACATTCACGGATGTATTTATGCACTTTCTTCTCTGATTTTATCCTTCTTCCACAGAGCAACGTCAGTCTCTTATCTTTACATCTGTCTTCTCGCCTTCTCGCCGGATTAATTCAGGGGCCTGCGCTCAGTCAGCGTTCAGTTTTAACCCTCATCTCTCATCGTGCATGGTTCCTGTCACAGCCTGGCCCTGATTTTTAGCGAGATAAATATGCAAAGCCACAAAGGCGCTCATTTGAAAGTGAAATGCAGAGGAGAGAAACTCAGAACGCCTGGTTTATCAGCGCACGGAGAACATTATCAGGCCGCTCAAGGCCACGGGAGACACAGTTTAGATACAGTGTAAATAACAGAGTCTGCACAGCGCTGTTAGAAGAGCGTTTGTCAAGACTTCGGACACTCGAGGGTCAAGGCCTGGCCCTCGAAGTGCGGAGCAGTGAATCTAAACTTCCTCTGGAATCTCTTAACTTCAGGTAAACGGACAGTGTCTGAGTCCAACGGCTGATTCTTTCTTTTGGGCTTTGTCTGGTCTGAACTGGTCAAAACCACAACATCCTCTCTGTTGCTCTCTGTTGTAAAAGTACATCCTGCACAGTGATCCAATTACAGATGCAGTCCTGCGCCGTAGAGCGTTTGTATGCGTGTGTGTGTGTGTCATCTGTTCTTGTGGCTGCTTCTCATTTCCTTTGTTTGGACATGTCCTTGTTGTTATGACATTAAGCGTATAAGGCTTATAATGTCAGAAACCGCACCCGCCCTCTCTTCACTTAAACTTGATAATTCACCGTCTCTAAAAATGCACATTACCCTGTGGAGGTCAGATAAAGGAGGCTGCGCTAAACTTTGGTAATACATGTGTAATCTGCAGAATATTCTGTGTACGATGACACTTTATTCCTCTGTCATTTGATATGAAATGACCCAGAAAACACGTTTATACTCAGCAAGCCTGTGAAATGCATTCAAGTTCACCAGTGATGTTTACATGAACAGCAATGCCGCGATATTTACCCTCAAGAGTTCCTTTAAAAAACTTCCTAGTTTGTCCCTGGTGGCAGAAAATGCCACCTTTACAAAAACCGCTATAAAAACATTATATATTAATATTTTTGTCCACTTTAAATGAGTCAATCAAGAACTGCACATACTGGTCACATGACCTATATTTGCTGTACGCATCATTTTTACTAGACGTATAAAGCTGGCTTGTTCTGGCTCGTGCTGGTGTTTTCAAACCACAAGTACTTTGTGTCATTCTTTCATGGGCGAGGTCACATGACGAGTGTGTATCAACAAGTGTGTTGATTAAGGAGCAGGAAAGACATAACACAACAACAACAGACATAATCTAATCCCAGAGGGCCAGATACAATTGCATGGCGGGCCGAATGTGGCCCCGCGGGCCTCGAGTTTGACACATGTGCTTTAGGCTGTTAAACTAGTGACGTTTTGTGAAGATGACATTATAACGCAGTACATGTATCACAATCGTAATACTCTTTGCGAACGATGTTTTAAAATTCAAGCAGATATTACACACAGGTCTATGAGCAGTATGTGGACACCGTGTGTAGACTTTGGTCTGGGGCATCAGTGACGGTTAATGCTGATGCTGAGAGATAAGAAAGTGTTTCAAGGTCATCAGAGAGAGCGCCGGGATCAACCGCTCCAAACTGCTGCCAGGAAAGCTGCAGTCGGCCGAATTGTCAAACGTGGAGTCTCAACAAGAGGTCGTTAAAATAGAGTTTTGACATCTGAACTCCATCCACCAGATTAGTGCAGACACTGAGACCTGAGGAAATGTGCCCTTTCACACTCTACCCACATTGACACTATAGTCTGATTGCGGTCATCGATTATTAGAATACCACACTAGCCGATTAGCCACATGTGGGTCGACCACAAACAGGAGGAACTTTGTAACTGGCTTTGACTGTTTTAGTCCTGAGAGACTCCAGGGATTAAGGATCTCACAGAAACTTGGTCAGTTAGTTCTCAGCTCTCTTGTGATACGTCTTGCCATGAATCCACAAAACTGTCCTCTTTCAGGCCAATAGATCCTGTCATGGATCTGATTTTATTCACACGGAAGAAGATAAAAATCAGTCACATGACCAAGTTACATACAAGGCCAAGGCAAAGACATGTCACATAAAACATTGTACACGTCAAATGGAAGCTCTCCACTCCAGGAGAACAAACTCCAGCACTGCAGAGGTGGTAAAAGTAAAGCGCGGTCCAGTGTGCTCAAAAGCATATCATCTGATGAATAATCAAACATGAGATGCTCCTCCTCTTTTCTCGAGATGTAAAATCAGTCACATGACAAAAAACACACGCGAGGTCAACGCAAAGACATGTCACATGTGATGAGCTTTACTATCGCATCACTCGCTCTCAAAATCACACAAGGCATCGCTGCGACGACTTCTATCAAACCACCGTCACAGAAATGGAGTATGGTATAATTTTGCCAAGAGCTGGTGAAAGTGACGCAAAAGATGCATTCAAGGAACTTTGTAAGTTCAATTTTAACAATCACAATTGGTTGCACGGCCCGATTTTTATTTATTTTACTAGGAAACTAATAATCAAACATTCACACCCATCCCTACTTGTTGGTGAAGAGGAACAGATGTTCCTTTCTTATCCGACGGCAGAAATAAGTGGTTTCTGGGAACCATGATCTAGATGTGATGGTGTAAGTAAGGTGTAGATAGAAGTTTGGCTCTCACTTGATTTACAATGACATTACATTTGTGCTGAAAGGTTACCTAAAAATGTATTGACCAGTGATGCAGAATATGTTGCTTACTCCAGCTTTAAGTCACCCACATGTTGGAGGCAAAACTGGACCCAACATAAGCAGATTCAAAGCCATGAAAGACAACCAACAGTGTCCAAAGGAAGTGAAGATCAAGTATCTGCGAATGAATGAGAGACCAAAAATAAATCTCTCGACTACAGTGCCATCCCTTGGCCGACACTGGATAAATCAAGCAGAGCTCAGTGTGTGTAAATAAAGCAGCACCAACAGTGGAGACAACAACAAAAAAGCAATTAACAACCAAAGTTAGGTTTTTTTTTTTTTTAAAACATTATTTTAATACTTTTCTTAAAAAAAAAGTTGTACTCTGAACAAGATGAATCTATTGACCTCAATGCCTCACTCACCAACATACCAACAGGTTGTCCTGGGTAAAATAAATCAAAGGAAAACTAACTCAAAACAATCAAATATGAAAGGGGGGCGGGGGGGGGGGGGAGGAGATTGATGGAACATTTAAAAAAAAAAAAAAAAGTGATTATATAACTGAAATACACTCGCGATATCTGGGTCAAAACTACCAAAGCGGGGAAAACCTCCCACTGCCAGAAAAACACGATGGCACACGACATCCCAAAACAGATACCGTGGGCAACAGGAACAGTAAAATGAGAAGAAATCTAAAGAACTCAGAGAGTGAACGACAAATAAAAACTATTGTACAAAACTGTGGAGACGACAGTGGTGGACAAGACAGTGAAATCAGACACAAGGGAAAGAAATCATGATATCAATAATAATAAAAAAGAAGAAAGATCGTGAAACATGTAAGTGCAGATTCATAGGACAACTACACACTGATGGGGGAGGGATTAAACTATTAAACCGCTGCATAATATTGGATTTAAAAAGGAGATGAAGGAAAAAAAAAAAAAAATTAAATAGCAATTAAAAACGTAGCCTTTAATATAAAGTGAAAAGAAGATGCATTTTACATGTAAAAAAAAAAAAAAAGAACTTGTCAGCACTCAATAGATTGGTTTTGGCATAGAGTCAAGAAAAAAAGAGAGAAAAGAGAAGATCGGAGAGAGAGAGAGAGAGAGAATAAGTCGAGACGAAAACAATCCTCTCAATAAAAAAGTTTTTTTTTTCTTCTTCTTTACAGTAAATTCTACAAAATCAAAACACAAAGACAAGCTTCGCTCCCCACAATCCAAGTCCCTCTCATGTACTTTATCCTTGACATTTCCTTGTGTGTGTATATATATATATAATTTATATATACATATATATTCATGTATCTATTTTTTTCATATATTTATATATATATGTATATATAATATGTATAATTTGAAGGGTGGGATTATTAGTTTACAGGCTAGAGCGCTAAGGCAAAAGGACGCACTCTGAAAACGCCGTCGTTCCTTTTCTCGTCACGCACAGTCGCCGCAGAACGTAAAGGGACGAAGGGCATGTTGGGAAAGTGTGTGTGTGTGTGTGTGTGTGTGTGTGTGAGAGAGGTCGCAGCAGGTACGGGTGGTTGTTATTAGTTCTCCACCGCGTCCTGAGAAAATAACCGACTCACAGGCGAGCGCTGAACCGGACGAAACTCCGCCCCTCGCCATTAACATTCAAACAAAAAAAATAAAACGGGGTTAGAAGAGAGGGCAAAAAAAAAAAAAGAGTAATCTGTTTGTTTCTTCTCTCCTTCACTTAAATTATAAACCTAAACCTCATCACCATTGTTATTATTATTATTATTTTTATGTAAAAGAGTTAAAGTTGCCAACTTTTTTCCATCGTCCTTCTTTTCCTTGAGGGAGCCGATCAATGATCCGATCAGTCCGGCGTCTGTCGTCCCCGAGGACCCAGAACCGGCGACCGAGCGTAAAACACCAGACACCAAAACGTATCTAAGGCTGGAGGAAAAAGGCTTTTTCTTTTTCTTTTTTCCCACTCAACACTTCCTCCTTCACAGGACACAAGCCAGCTGTTTCTACTACTCTGAGAAAAAAAGGACAGATACTACGAAGTGTATGTGTGTTTGCATTCATATGAGCAGCGACCATGAATATCAGAGCTTTGAGGTCTATATGCATTTTGTATATTTTCTTATATAAGTCTATAGGGTCTGTCTCTCACTCCCATCATCCTCTTTCCCCTCTTCTTTCAGAACAGGTTCTCTTCAAAAATGGCCATCAGGTCACTCTGGAAGTTGATGTCGATGGTGTCGGTCTGCAGAATAAAAAAAAAAAAAAAAAGCTTTTAGTTTTTTTCTTTATTATCATTTCTTAATTTATAAAAGTATAAATGATAAGTTTTGTTTATACCGCCTCTCTCCTGCGCCGCTCCTGCTCCCGGCGACGCGCCATCTCCCTCTGGTCGAGGGTGTTCTGTGCAGCTGCAGCAGGGGGCGGAGGCGGGGCTTGAGGCTGTGGAGGTGGAGCCTGTGGAGAGTGAGTGGGCGGGGTAGAGGCCGGAGGCGTGGGAGTGAGCGGCGGCGGCTGCGGCGGCGGCTGCTGCTGCTGCTGCTGCTGCTGCTGCTGCTCCTGGCGGCGGCGGACGTCGTCCTGTGCTCTGCGAGCGTGTTCCATCGTATCCTCGTCGTCACGGCTACGGCAATGAGGAGGGGGAGAGACTTCACATTAGATTGAAATCAAACTGTGCAGGATCCACATTAACACAACAAACCTAAACATTACACCATCGAGAAAAACTGAATAAAATGTAATCACTTATGTAAACACAAAAAGTTTAATGTTGATTTGTAAACATGGATCTTAAAGGTGATATAATACACCTAGTATGAGTATCTAATGCAACAGATGGTCAAGAGGGGGTCGGAACGGTTTTGTAGGCAGCTGGTCAGTAAAAATCCTCCGGGTAATCAGAGACTCCCGTCTTTCCTTATTCCACACCTTCACCTCCTCCTACCTACCGAATCTTTCCTTGCTCCCTCCTCGCCTGCTCAGCTTGTGCTTTCAGCTGTCTCTCCCTCTCCTCCTTCTCTCTTGCGGCACGCCTGAACTGCTCGAAGCTGTCGCTGGACGAGCGCACGGCGGACGCCGGCGTGGACTGTGACCTCTGAGCCAGGCTGGCCCAAGAACCCATGTTCTTTAACTTCACGTCCTGAACACGAGAGCAGATAAGACGTGGGTGAAGAGTGAAAGAGTGACAACAGATTGAACCAGAGCAGAGGAGACTTCTTTTATTCCCTCATATCTCTCTCACACACACACACACACACACACACTCAAACACACCTGGGTCTTCTTAGGAGCAACGGGAGTTTTGGGTTCTTGCTTGATTTTGTTGTCTTGCTGGGAGCAGGGCGGCGCCGGCGAGTCTAGAAGGCGAGGACCAGGACGAGAACCATCCAGTGGCTTCATATCTAATCCTGAGAGAAACAAAATGTAATCATTAACCCTTACATGATGCACCTTCACCGCCTGGAACAGGGGCTTGTATGCAATAATGCTGCTGTAAAATGGCCGCTGACACGTTTAGAAAAAGCACAAATACCCGCAACTTAAGACTAACCCTGAAGATTGGCTCACCACCAGTGGTTGAAGAGAAAAGGCCAGGACTCCAAAAATCCTCCCTAACCTGCGCTCTAAGCTTCCTCCTCAGCTTTCTAAACAAATCCTGTGCCGTTGCAATGCAGTAGTAGCTTAGCTGTAGCGTGTGGAGATTTGTTTCAGTTGCTAATGGTTTGGTGATCAAGTTATTCAAGTAAATAAGATTCTTTGCTTTTGAGTTTTTTTGTTTATTTAAGATAAATAATAATTGTGATATTGTTTGAGAGAAATTGATCATCTTTAAGTTAAAAGGGTAGCAGCAGTGGGAGAGTGAAGACGGTTTTGCTACGTCTTTTTTTTCTCCTGTGTTTTCTTTTTTGCAGGTCATTTTGTAAAGAGAAGTTTTGGTTTGTTATTTTTGACTTTGATCCTCTCCAAAGACTAATACAACTCTACACTTTTGAACAGACTTTGGCTTTCTTGGGAAAGATGAGGTCAAAGACACACACACATACACTGGTTTCCCTAGGCTAGGGACCTAACAATAATGTTGCTGCTAAAAAACGATCTCAAAAACAGGACTGACTAACCACTGTTCAACTTCATGAACACGCTGCAAACAGCCAACACATCTGTAAACCACACGTCTGAAGCAGCAAACGACACAAAGCAGAAGGAAGCGCCGCGGAGGACGGTGGTCGTGATTGTTGGTGAAGCCATGTTTGGTTTTTGACACGCTTTACACATCGAACAGGCTGCAAAATAGTATTTAAAAAGTCTCTCTCTGTCTTACATTGGATTCCCCCCCCCCCCCCCCCCGCTATAAAAGCTACAATTCAAGGATTTAACACCCTGTGATTATCTCTTGTAGCTGCTTATAAAACCAACTGTGCTGAGCCAGTCTGCCCTTAGATGTCCACTGTGCAGCCGTGATTATGTCATGTCTGGCACGCGCTCCCTTGAGCCTGAAGCACTACAGTGAGTATAAACCCGGCATTGTTAGTGGTGGTCAGGTACTGTAGGTGGTTACACTCGAACTTTCAAACTCAACGCAAAGAGAATTTAGCTCGAACGGTTGGTCATGACGTCGTGAAGGAAGTCAATATGTTGCTCCAGGTGGCTCTGCTGGGAGCGTGTGAATGAGCGAATGGGTGTGAGAGGCAAATACTGTCGTGTAAAGCAGCTTTTCAATGGTCATCAACCAAGTACTGCAATTACATGGTATATAGATGGAAAAATGGCAATTTTCGTTTCCTCCTTAAAACTAAAATTAACGACGCGAGACGATAACCCACAAGTCATACTTTTCAAATAAATGCCCATCACTCGTCACTCAGTCAGTCTGACATTTAACCCTAAACCATTTATATGAATTGAACAGACAATGGAACATAACGAGGTAACTCCTTCATTTAGCTGCTGCTGTTGCTAATAATAAAAACAACAAAAGCAGAAAGTAAATTGTTAAATTGTTGCCTGCTCAGTTCACTGAGCTAGTGCACAGGACACAGCTCAAATGCGAGCCTTCAAATGAATAAAATTAAAACTGAAAAATGTCTTTTCAAAATCCTGGACTGCAGAAAACACTGACAAACGGAACATCCAATACCTTTTGGGGTAAAATAGCAACTGCTACTTTTAGTTGTTTCCGTACATTAAGCTGGGAAGAAAACTTACTTTTAAAATGGTCAAATAAAAGAATCACGATATGCAATTCGATTTTTCTCCCCCCTACTTTTCATCGTTACACGTTTACATCACTGCCAACGAGTCTGCACTGATAAAAACTGTCTGCAGCAGAGTCATTTGACCTGGAAGTGAATGCTGACTCACAGACAAAATAAGTGGGAAAGTATCGTCACACTCACTGTGTTTGTTGTCTGGTTTGTGTGTATCCTGACGCATGACAGGAGTGAAGGGTGACGGGGGCAGAACTGGTGACGGAGGAAGTTTCTCCTCTTTTACTGCCACCAGGTTGGACCTCTGCTCCTGCAGGGGAGACATTTAAACCTCCGTCATCGAGGCAGGTCTTTTAGTCACAACATGTTTTCGGCGTCTTTCCTATTAGGCGTTTCACTCACATGTTTCTTGGCCTGTGGAGGTGAGTGCTGTCCCACTGGGTGGAACTGAGGCATCTGAGGAGAATGCATCATCAGAGGAGAGGGGCTCTCGCGCAGGATACCTACAACAAGCATGTGGAGTAAATATGCTGCGGCGGCTACACAGTGTTACAGTTTCCACTTCAGTAGTGGGATTTCAGCCATGACTGACAGGACTCATCCTGGAGGCTTTAGAAAAAAGGATATCTAGCACCACCTCAAGGCCAAACACAGGTATGACACAGACACATTAGCCCAGAGGTGCAACCAAATTGTCAAATGCTTAAGAAGGTTCCTGCACCTCATTAGCAATCACAGAAGGAGCTGTTTCAATCCAAAATTCAAAAGAAATGTAGGACTTTTTGTACTTTGATTTTCTTGTCCTTGCAATGATTGCCATCTCGGTCGAGACAAAATGGTGAGGAAAGGACTATATGTTAGGTTCTCACTGAAGACAGAATGAAAATAAATGCATTTTTTTAATATAAAGATTGATATTTTGAATCATAAAACATGACTCTAATCACCTTTCCTTGCTAATTTCATGACTCTTCACAGTACCAATTATCCCAGGAATGTTAACTGGCCAAAGAAATAGCTGACAATGGAATAATGGCGCAGAGCAGTGATAAGTATGTCTGTATTTTTCAGACAATGTGACATACAGTTATACGATTGTCTTGCAATATAGTTAACGCAGAGTCACTGCACCCTGATGATTATCATTATATTGGGCAACTGGGAGTTTTGCAACGTGAGTGTGTATCAACATTAACTCCAATGGACTTTCTCACACCTTAAGCACCTCAAAAAGATAAAAGTATTCAGTAGTTCATGACAAAGCAAAAAGAAAGACAGGAAAATAGAAAAAATAAAAGATATTTCCCTGTGGTTCATCGTGTTTACGTCAACACCACTCTTTATCTCACCTGTTGGGAAAGACTCTGCTTTACTCTGTGGTGACGGCGGCTGCTGCTGCTGCTGCTGCTGCTGCATCTGTTGGTGTTGCTGCTGCTGCATCTGTTGTACCTTCTGCTGCAGGGCCACACTCTTCTGCTGATGCGGCGTCAACGTGTGTGGGAACGGCTGCTGCATGAGCGCGTGGCCCGAGCTGTGTCTCTGCGCCAGGGTGGGGGCGGACGTCGCCATGGCCTGCGTGTGCAGCGGCGGCACTAGCGGCACGGGCGAGTGCGTGTGCATTGGCAGGGTCTGTGTGATGGGTCGAGGCTGGAGAGACTGCAGGAAGGTGTGCACCTGGCTGAGGGGCGGGGAGTCCAAAGTGGCGGGCGTCGGCTCCTCGTCGTCCTCCAGCAGGGCTTGGGGAGGTTGTGCCGAGAGGGTGCCCAGGATGCCGTGGGAGGGAGGTGAAGGGACACGGGGGCGGGGGACAGGCTGGGGCAGTGTGAGGGGAAGCGAGGGCTGAAGCTGCGGGGAGGGGGATGGAGGCAGGGAGGGGAGCGAGGACGGGGGAGGCTGCAAGGGTTTGGGAGGAAGCGGCGCTGCACGGTTGCTAGGTCTCGATGGTTGCTGGGGAAGAGCGTTGTGGATCGCTGAAAAGCAGGAAGAGAACGATGGGATGAATTCACTTATATTAAACTGTTAATGAACACATTGCAATTCATTAATTACAGAAATAACAATAAAATAAAACCTTAAGAGAACATACCTGGTGAGGGTATGATGGGATGTTGGTTGAGGAAAGGGTGTGTCTCAGCAGGTGTCTGGCTGCTGGGCGGGTTCGTGTTGAGGTGGACAGCTGCGACAGGGACACCAGCAGTAGTCATGGTTGGGTTGGGCTCGGTGTTCGACTGTGTCAGGTGTGGGTTCATGAAGTGGGCCAGAGGATCGAATCCTGAGTTTAGCAGCTGCGAGGTGTCCAGAGAGGGGACAGTGACGGGGACAGAGGGAGGCGGCACAAATGTCGGTTTACACTGGACGACTTGAGGTTGAAGCTGAGGTTGAAGCTGAGGCTGAAGCTGAGGCTGAAGCTGAGGCTGAAGCTGAGGCTGAAGCTGAGGCTGCAGCTGAGGCTGAAGCTGAGGCTGAAGCTGAGGCTGAGGCTGAGGCTGAATCTGAATCTGCAGCTGAGGCTGAGGCTGAGGATGAGGAGGGACGAGGCCGACGCCGGTGATGAGGGACTGGTGGTGTGGTCTCTTGGGGTCTTTATTAGACACGTTCTTCTTCTGCTGTTTGGGAACCAGCCCTGGGAGATTGAAGTACACAAAACATTTGGATATAATAGGAGGAAAAAAGCCTTGACAGCTGTTTCACACTGTGTGAGTCTTTACCATTCTCGCCGTTCTCAGAGTCTTCATTATCTGAGGAGTCGCTGCTGCCTGAGGATGAAGATCCCGTCTTCACCTTCGTCACATTTGTCATTTCCAGAGGCCGGTCTACTGCAACAAAACACACGTGCCATAGTCAGAAATGAATGCACTTATGGTGTCCAGGGTATCTGCACTTTTGAAAGCTTTTAAAATCGCCTTACAATTAAAGAAATACACAAACTTGTATATAAATTATAGGGCTGGACAATAACTTAGTTATTGCAATATCAACATATGCAAAAGATATATACACATGAATATATGATATATATATATATACATATACATATATATATATATATATATATATACATACATATACATATGCACTTAGGACTTTAATGGTTTCTTTGGTCAAGATTTTTTTTTTTGTATTTGATTTTCATCACTCTCTCCTAATACAGTAACAGTACACTTCACTCTCACTAAATCCCTCCCTCACACTGCAACAACCTCATATTCCATGATGGGCAAAATTGGAAAGAGAGACATTGCATTACAGCAATTTCTTTGCAGACATTTTTAGTACAGTGATTCAGGTGGTAAGAGATATTTTATTTTTTATAACATAATTCAATAATGCATACTCATTGTCTGGGTGTAAATTAGGAGCAGACCTAAAGCAGAAAGACATATACTTAAATATTTGTTTTTCACAAGTCATTTCATCATTGCAATAGTCAACAACATTACAGGATATTTGTTTTCCTAATATTTGGCAGCCCTAGTGTCCATCAACCGAAATAACTGCCTGTTCCTTAACAAATTTAAAACAGGAAACCTCATCCAAAGGAAAACACTAGAAGCTACACAAGAAGACGTCTATGACTCCCAGACCCTCGGGTCATACCTTTCACATCCGTGTGTGTGTGTGTGTGTGTGCGTGTGTGTGTGCAGAGGTTAGCCGAGGCCGTACGTTTCATTATCTGCCAGTTTCTGCCGTGGTCCACACAGACTCTACGTGGACAAATGCGTCCACACCTCCAGTAATAGTACATGCAGACCGTATGCATGCTCTCTGTCACACAGTGCTTCCCAGTCTAGTTGGTGGTCAAAAGAGACAACAAAGACGGTAACCATGGAAACCTCCTCAAGGAGACCACCAGTACCTGTCCACGTATAACTCGAGTATGCACCTGTGAGAACGCTAGAATGATGTGAAGCCCTCATTTCAGCATGAACAGCAACACACGTGTAAATGTGAAGCGGCTCTCAACGAACTCTGGACATTGGGCGTCATATTTTTTCTAGAGCAGGAACATGCTTTGACCGATTGTGTTTTTTTCCCCACAACAGTATCAAAGCGGAAGCAGCCTCCTCTCCCAAAGCCACACAGTGAGTGAAGGTCCAACTACTGTATATGGGTGCTTCTTTGTCTTATATAATCAATAGAAATCAGGGTAGCTGATTTATGTTGCAGTTTTTATTCAGCTTTTTCCCCTTCCATCTGATTAAACTGTTTGAAATAACTAACCATTTGTTTTGCAAAAAAAAAAAATGAATAAAAAGTCACCACATTTAGCCATAGACAGAGCTCAAGCATAGTTAATAACTATAGCCTGTCTCATAAACGGGTTACTGCAGGCCGTTTAAAGCATGATTTACCTGTCCACTGAAAAGGGATAACAGCTCTTTTTTTTTGTTTTGATTACAATAGGAGCTGAAAAACAGGAGTAACTTGCCTTTACACGGTGTGCGGTTTAAACAGGAACTGTGAGTGGTAGAACAAGACATTGGCACGAAAGGTACCTGAGACAGAAGTCACGAGTGGCTTTGAAAACAAACAACAGCGTACCTGATGGTTTTTTCTTCTTCTTGAGGCAGCTGGAGACATACTTTTCCAGCTCCCTCAGCGTGGAAGGCTTCAGTGTCTCAAAGTCAATCTCAATCTCATCCGGGTTGGAGTTCTTCAGTGACGGCTCACGCGTTTGGATTATGTGCACGACGCGGCCCAGTTTGTCACCGGGCAACTTGTTGATGTCCAGGCTCAGCTGACGCTTCTCCTCGTACGACATAGGCTTGCATCTTTCCACGGACAGGCCCCCAAAGACATCTGTCGAGAAAGGCAGAAGAATGAGTTGTTTGCAGGTCTTCTTTGAAGACATACACACTTAAAAAAAGAAAAAGTATGCTTGACTCGTCTCTCATGCACGTACCCATTTCATCCTCTGCTTCCAGAGAGGCTGAAGGGACGAGCGGGGTGGGCCCAGGCTGAGGGGGCGCTGCTGGGCGGCTGTTTCTAACTCCATCTTTCTTACTGTGATTGACAAATCATCCGATTAGTGCCAGATAAAGTTACAGTAATAAGACTCATCAGTTCTGTGAAACCTACCTGGGCTTTTTTCTGTCCTTCTTCACATTGACTAGCTCCTTGCTACTCTTGCTCTTCTTAGGAGTCTGTAGAAGTGCAGGCGAAGGGGCCTCAATGGTTTCCTCCACTCCCAGCCTCTTCTTGTGCTTCTCTTTCTTTTTCTCCTTTTCCTTCTCTTTCTCCTTCTTCTCCTTTTCCTTCTCCTTCTCCCTCTCCCTCTCCCTCTCCCTCTCCTTTTTCTTGGGTTTGCTGGCCTGTGGCTGCGACAGTGCTGCCAGCTGCTCATGGACAGCTTTAAGCTAGAGGATGAGACAGAAAACACACGCACACACACAAACAATTGTGATGTTAAGAGAGGAAAAGAGAGGCCAGATGATCTGCTTCTCTGTGTTTCAGCAATTACCCACGTTCGGTAAAGCTGTTCTGCATGGCCCACCCACCTGTTGTGTCTCATAAGCCTCCCTCCCCCTTCATTTTCCATCCTCTAACCTGTTCCTGTAACTCAGCCAATCGCTGTGTCCTTTCGTGATCTGAGTTTGCCGCCGAAGACTCAGATTCGGAGGAGCTGGAGCTTTCTTCTTCCGAGACAACGGAAGGAGGCGGGGCTTGTCGCATGGAGGGGGCAGGGTGGAGGGCCGATGACGGGGTTGGAACAGGAGTGGTCTCCTCTGGCTCATCAGGCATTTTAGCAAAACGCATTTCAAACACATCCTGTCAAAAAAGGTCAAAGGCAAGAGACACTGTAAACCCTTTTCACACAAAGATATTGTGCACTTATTTACACAAAGTCTTTCAAAAAACATCTTATTGTTTTTACAGTAGTTTGACCACAATTTTTCTTGAAACTGTGATTGGCATTTCTTGAATAAGTGCCCCTGCTAGTTTAAGACTAGTCAATCTGGAACTTAATCTAGAATTTAGGTAACAAAATCCATCCATATATGGCCAAAAGAATGTGAAAGAATGTTGTGTTTCCACCAAACCAGAAGCATTAAATCTGTGTGTAATTTCATTAAACAAACATTTTGCTTTGTCTTTTGTGTGAACACACTGAAATACTACATATTAGGGCTGCAACGATTAGTCTACGACAAAAACGATCATAGAATTAGTTTAGTAGCTAGAACAGTAGGGGAGGGGGAAAAGATCAATACAGTGGTTTACAGAAAAATGGATACTTGATATATGTATATTTTATTTCTTATATCAGCAATCAGAGGATTTTTGAATCAAGTATTTTTAATGACTTTATTGTTATTTAGCACATGTCCAAAACAACCTCAAGGTAAATTGAAAAAGCTGGTCGCTAAAGAGAGCCATTGAGTAATTTGATTATTGCGTGATTTATTATCCGACTAGTCGACGAACCGTTTCAATAACCGATGACTAGTCAGCCAAAATAGTCGTTAGTTGCAGCCCTACTACATATATGACAAACATCTGGTGCACCGTGAACCTGCTGCTTACACCTGCTTGTCAAAAATGTCTCATATTTATGGTGATAGATCTGTTGCTGACCTGTAATTTGCGTGCCATGCCAACAACATCATGGTCTGGAGGATTGTACTTGTAACAGTTGGAGAACATCAACCGGACGTCGGCTGCAAATTCTTGAGCCTCTCTGTACTGTTTGTTGTCCAGCTTTCTCTGAAGGAGACAAACAAACCTCGTCAAGGCTGATCCAGATTTGTTTTGTATGACTGTTGAGCTGTGGATTATTGAGCTGGAGTTTATGAGAAACAAAGTACTGAATACTGAAAGTACAAAAAGGTAACACATGATGCCTGTTATTCACATGTAACTGACATATCACTTAATTTGAGCCAAATCACCAAACAAATCTTGAATCCCTGATCCTAAAATCCAAACAAAAAGTCACCTTGATGGTGCTGAGATCCATGGGATGTTTGATGATGTCATGGTAGTCATGGAGACCAAGAGCTTTCGTGTCGACAGGTTTGTAAAAAGGCCAGGCATATGCCACATGTTTCTTGGACA
Source organism: Solea solea (assembly GCF_958295425.1). Classification (NCBI taxonomy): domain Eukaryota; kingdom Metazoa; phylum Chordata; class Actinopteri; order Pleuronectiformes; family Soleidae; genus Solea; species Solea solea. The sequence continues at coordinate 24,517,106 of NC_081143.1, forward strand.
GCATCTCTCTGACGAAGCGAGCGCAGAAGCGTAAATGCTCCTGGCGTTTCGGTGTTGCCAGCCCTCCCGTCTCCAAACCAGCGCCAAGGTGATGTTGGGAGTCCGGCTGCGATCCATCCCTTTTGGGCTGCTTCGGTGGACGATTGTTCTCTCGACGCGGCCGGGCCTCCACAGACACAGGAGACGATTCGCTGAGCTGGTCGTTGGCTGTCGGCGTGGTGGTGTCTGCTTTCCTCTTCTGGCTTTTCCTTTGCTGTTGAAGCATGACAGGGATGAAAATGACACAAAAACTGCAATAGTTAGATTAAGTAAATAGTTAAAAAAACATCAGAAATTAAAATAATGTATCATGAAATTACAAAAATAAAAATTGCAATAACAAAATTCATTACAATAATAAAAAGATAAAAAACCAAACAATTCTTTATAAATGATAAGATTTGTTATTTCCACACTCAATAAGTAAGTAGTTCTGCATCTCTTACCACAGGGTTGTGATAATGAAGTGATAACAATTAACAAGCATGCACATGTGCTTGCATAAGAAAGGAAATTTACAAGGTTCACTGAATGCACCTCTGAGTTGGACTCTGAATTTTTCATGAAGCGTTCAGCATTGTTTCTTCGAAACTTTGAGACAGATGGCTTTGTTATTAATCACTGTCATTAATTGAGGAAATATAGACAAAATGTGTGCTTGGCGTGTTGCTAGCCCTCATGCAGAGGGTCCACAGATGTCAATAAGTTGTAAAATGTCCTATCAGAGCCGGTTATTCAGCTAAAACAATTGATCAGTCGACCTCTAGTCCTAACCATGACAGTTGATTCTCCCCCACTTCCTTACCTTTATGAGGGCAGGGGAGCTCTGTAGCATTGGGACAGGGTGGAGGCCTGGGTGTGTCAGGGTTGGAGGAGGAACAGAGGTCAAAGCATGGGCCAGGACATCCGGAGTTGAGACGGGGAATGGGTTTCCCAGGTGTGTGTGAGAGGTGGGTGTGGGAGGCACACGTGGGGGAGGCTGAGGCTGGGATATAGGCTGGACCTGAAGGGGCGACGATGACTCTTGGCCTGAATCTGAATGAATTATCAGAGCTGAAAGAGAAAAAAAACAAATAAAAAATAGAGCAACATTTTAAATAAAATAGATAAAAATAACAATTCTGGCGTAGACCCAAGCTGGACAAATTATGAAATGTCAAAGGTACAAGATGTAATAACAAAAAACTTAATTAAACAGTGCAAATTTCATAAAAGGAGTAGTTCAATTAGAGGGGGAACCAGTACAAACAACACAATTTCTCTACAGAAGCTTGGCTGATAAGACTTGTTTACACACGGCAATTAAGCCATCAAACCTCCTCTTCAAATTCTTCAGTATACTCCAATAAAACATCTAAAACAAACAGCTAAAAAGTGCTTTATCCACAGCCTACACTTCAAGGTTTGACTTTCGTTTTAGAAAAAAACAACCTCTCCGAGTCCACAAAAGAAGCTCGAAAATGGAGAAAACTGTATATGTTTGCAATGAAGTCAATGGGAAACTACCATGAAAGTGTCAGAGCCTCTGTGGGGGCTTCTCCTATGCTGCGCTGTGATTGGTCAGTCTGCATTCTTTGCAAAGGGTCTTTTTTTAATGAATAAAACAAGGTTTCAATTGACTGACAGCATTTAAAGTGCTCATAATGCCAAACACCCTTCAACTAAAAGCAGGAGGGTACAATATAAACATTATTACTCTTTCTAAAGTCCTCCTAGACTCATACCGCTCTCCCGTGGTGCACCACGGCGTCCCTTGCTGACCACAGCGATCTCCATCTCCTCCTGCGGCATCTCAGTGATCTTCTGAAGAAAGAGCTTTTCTAAGGCCTCAGCCATTAGGACAATGTCATCCCCCGGCTAAACAGATAAACACAAACATGAACATGTTTAGAAGGCACCATTTCTCCATTGATTTGAGTCATCAATGACTACAACTTCTAATGTGGCTGACCTTGTTGTATATGTAGCAGTTTGTGAACATTGTGTTGAAGTCATGGATACACTCCTGGGCGTTCCAGTAGTAGTTGCTCTCCAGGCGCTTTTTTATTGTGCCCATGTCCATGGGCGTCTTGATGATCTTATAGTAGTCCTTGAAGGAAAGCAGGTGGAGATCATTAAATTACTAACTTGCCTGGATGAATGAAAATTAAGCAAATGACAAAACAAACAGCAGAACACATTATTTGCCATCTGTAGTGTAAGCTTGAGGCGTGTAAGACAACCACATTAATGGCACCCCAAATTAAATCAATCTGAAGTACTGTTGTGGATTTTATGACCTTCACAAAGTCGATAAATGGGTCAGCTGAGAATAAAAATACAAATCGAGGACAATAGAAGAAACTTAAACTCTCTGGTTCAATAATTTATATCCAAAATAGTTGCTGTGGATAAAGGTTTTCATCAGATCTATGGAGGGCCAACTATAAGCCTGTGAGCAAGAGGATTTTTCGATACATATTGATAGTTATTTGGAAGATTCTATATGAATTCTTAAAATCCTTACATCAATCTATTGACATATGTAATTTCCTTAGCCTGGCTATGCCAGACTGCATTCTGAATCTCATTCGACATTGCGTGACCAACTGACTTTTTATTTTTTTAAACTTTTTAATGTCCGTGTTTAAATCATCACCTATGACTGTACTGTAGAATTGCACTGCATGTGGTCATATTAAATAAAAAGTGAACTAATCTAATCTTTGTGATCCATGTGTAAACATTTTTAAATACTTAGAGATCCAAATTTGATACAATTTACAGTATTAGTTGTGTGAAAATCTCTTTCATAACCAAGCACAACTGGTATGGAAAATCTCTAAATGAATCAATATTGAACTGGAACAAATCAAATCGGGACCTTGTGCGTCACAATCAAATTGATTCAGGAGAGAAAATTCTGATGCATCAATTTATAATCCAATCACAGCTTTCAGAGTCGTAACTGAATTGAATCATGACATTCCCACTCCTACTAGAGTGACCTTATCAGCAAATAGCCACTATCACAATGCTTTTTGTGTGCCTTGGATAATACCGCTGATGAAAGCACAGAAAGACAACAAGACTTACAGGCAAACCAAGTTTGATGGCATCTACAGGAGATTGGAAGGGCCACGCAAAGTGGTGTTTCCATAATGTCTTGAGCACCACTTTATTCAAGTACTGAAAAAGAGCAGAACCAAGTTCAAATACGTAGAACAAATCTGTTTATAAAGAGCATAAACACAAAAATGTTTACCTGTAGCTGGTTGGTCTGTCGTTTGGGTCTGGAGGAGCCGCACATTGCAGGAGGTGGAGGGCTGAAGGGGAGAGGTGGTGGGGCAGAGGGAGGGTTCTGGCTGCTGCCTGCCTCCAGTCCGTCTCCCATCGCAGTGGTGGGTCGCAGTGACTGAGCAGACAGTTTAGGCAGACTGGACCTGGCAGGGGCAGGTGGGACAGGGGGGAGCCCCCTCAGGCCATTACACTCCTCACTCGACTCTCTGGAAGGCCAAGAAACAAAATCACAGCATGTGTTATGGTGTGATCTCGAGTGCAGCTCACACCACATTTCAGAATGTTGATCGAACCCGACACAGTCAGGGTAAGATGAAGCCGTACACATGTGTGTCACACACCTTATGAGTTACAACCAGCACTTAAGACTTACAACTAACAACAATAAGTTATTCTTTATTAGCCCTTGTTGAATTGTAGCTGCAGATAACTATTTACATAATCTGACAATTGCGGTTTATTTTGAGTTGTGGAGGAAAAGGATAACATCCACCGTTACGTTCTGTGTTGTGATGTTGTAAATAGTAAACCCTAAAAGAAAGACTAGTCAATCACTTACCAGATTACACTTACTATCACTTATTTTGACTTATTATACACCTATTTATTAAATGTTTACACCACATTTTCAATAAGCAACACAAACTATTAAATTCACCCTGTTTTATTCTATGTTTCACTGACCCAATGGTACCCAATGGGCTTGGGTCGAGTATCCATACTGCGAGGGCCAGGTGAGTTCAATATAAAATTCAGAACAAACCAAACAAATCAGAGATCAAATGTGAAGTTATTTACCCAGTGGTCTACTTTTTCAAAGTTATATACACATCAGTCGGAGTTCTCACAAAAGAACATAAATCTAAAACAGCGCTAAAGGATTTTGACAGGAGTGTCTCTTGGTCTGTCTCGTTCCAGTGTTGCACATATTGAAAGAGGTGAAGGCTTTTGTCTTTACACACCAATAACTGACACATCTACATTCAGACTGGTTAAAACATCCTTTAGTTGGACACAAGATGTAATTGACAAGGATGAGTTTTGTTGCACGATACTGACATTTGCAAACCTTCTGAAAGGTGTGCTTAAATACACATGCACACAGAGGAAACACAGTAAGCAAGTGTATAAATATGGAGATATACAAGGTATAACACTATTCAGCCAAAGCATATAATTCTTATTTCTATATCGCCTTCCCCTAAAATGTCCATCCCTACAGTATATGCCAGGATTGATAGGGATCACCGGGATGCAGATGTTTGTGTGCATCCCAAAATGTGTGAAGCTACTGACCAGTTATTGACTGCACATGCTCCTGGTTGGACAAGGGACACTGGTATGAAAAGTACCTGTATAGCCCCGTTTCCACCGAGTAGAACGGTTCGGTACAGCACGGTACAGGGGTTTTTTTTGTGTTTCCATTAGGAATAGTGGCAAAATAACTATAACTAGCCCAAACCATCCCTTGGAGTACCAGAGTAAAAACGATACAGTCAGGGTGGAGGTAAACCGTTCACATGAGTGCATGCTGCACTCCTCTGTGAAGACTATGTTTACTATGTTTGCCAATAACAAAATCTCATAAAATCAAGTGATTTGGTCAGGTCAGCTCAGTAAGAGTTGATATCATACTACTGGCTTTTTTAATTTGTCCAAAAAATGCATGGCAGTTCAAACATTTGCAGTGGAGCGGGTTACATAATTTTTTTTTATGCAAGAACAGCCTCACCCATGTCGGCTGCTGCCACAAATGGAATCTAGCTCTGTGGGAAACACAGCACTATCACATCCACTCAACAAGAGGCGGTTTCTTGCAGCTCGTCAATTATCTTTCCGTCTCATTGCTATTCAATAAGGACACTTCAGCTTCAAAGGCCCTGGCATGGGCGAGTTAGACAACTTGGTGTGGTGGAGGTTTTCAAGACACCCTTTTATCCATAACCGCTCAGACAGGATTTGAATATTTAATGTTCTTTTCTTTTTTTGTTAGTCTTAAAATAGAGACCCTGCATCAAGGACGTTTTGTGTCTGAATAACAAATGCATTCTGGATAAACTACAATCTGACAGACGTGAATCTCTTGGAATAAGCGGTTAACTGCAGCATTTCTGGCCAATCAGGAAGATATAGAATTGTAAAATGTACTTCATTTAGTGTAACACCGCCCAAACTTAACTTAAAGTAGGGCTATGGATAACCCCTAAACCAATCATATAACAATTCAATGTTTTAATTAGGTAAGACTTCATACACTATGAACTTGAAAACAACAACACAGCTCAAAAAATGGTGTGAAAGGAAAAAAGTACGTATGACAATTCATGCCATGTTTGGAATTTCCCCGTCTTCCATGAGAAATTGGAACCACTTTTATACCCTGGACCGGGCAAATTGCTCAAACGCGCTGAAAGCACTATTGCAGTGAGAATCTTCATAGGTTCCAGGCGGCAATTCAGCAGCAGTACAGACAGATGACAGGAGTCTGATTTCCATTCTCTCTATTCTGCAGGAATATTATTTATTTTGACAGTGACATATTTTAAAAAATAAATAAATAAATAACTAAAGCGCAGCTCTGTTATCTAGCCAAAGATGGGCACTCATTCAGTATTAACGGATGCTCAATCGTAAAAAGATTGGATGAGAATCAGGGGCCAAACAAGCCGATTGCAACAGTCATAATATAGACAAATTATGACTGTTGGGTTAGGGTTAATGGACAAACAAATCAAGGGTTTGAGTCTTGTGATGTCATTGTATTGATGCACAAAAAGTATTGGTATTAATCTGCACTAATCTGCAGTGTTTACAACAATTAGTTATCGACCCTCTGCTCTCTCTCTCTCATATGTACGTGTTGCTTCAGTCGGACAGTAAAACACGCAGACGCTGCTGCACAAAAAGGATGCACATCGGCCCAAACGAGAATATTTTTCATTACACTGCTGTTTAACATGTAAACATGGTAACATAGCTCTGCTGCAGCAGAGACTGCATCTTTTCGAAAGCAATGAACAGGGAACATGCTGCATTATGAGCTTGTTTTCCAATTTATTTTTTTTAGAATTTTGCTAGTGTTGGCTTTCCTGCTTTGCTTCCAGACAGTGGTCAGAAAGCACAGGGGAGACATTTCCTCCAGGACAGAAGCTGAAGCTGCTTTGAGCTGACACACTTTTACAAGCGGTGAAAGACATATGGACACTCGTCATGATCAGGAGTCTGGACATTTATTTCATCCAACAAGCATAGAACATTTCACAGTCTTTGTCTCGGCTAACTCTTATGCTCGATACACACACACACAGACAGAGCTCCTAAAGGTACTATAACATGAGTTAAATTATGAAAACATGAGTTAATAGTGATGATTAGTTAGTTAAACGCAGTGGTGGGCTGTCAGGGCCAGCAGGGCCTTCTCTGCTGGCCCTGCTACTAATGTGTGTCTGAACGTGTCTGAATTCAATTACTTTTTCAGTATGTTATAATTATATTTCCAGAATGAATATGGTTATTTTTTGTGAAGCTTAGTGGATTTTCCTTATGTCATTAAACGCATCATAGCTCCGTGGACCTGCTCTAGTAGTATTGCTGGCCTTTCGTTGAAGCTGCCATTTCCTATTTGGTTATAACTTTGACTGACGTGGGTCGTCAGCCAATCAAAATTTGATGCATAGTGACAGAACGCCCAAGGCCCAGCGATGTGTCTGGCGCTAGCCCCTGCTGTTGTCATCAACGACGTTTGAACCTTTGGCGGCTTTTGAAGTAAGCTATGGCCACTGCATTAACACCACCGATCGATCATGTTTCTGATCTCCTTCATGTGCACTTTTCACGGGGTGTCGAGTGTTAATGATAAATTTATAAACATTTTTTAGAAGTGGTGAGGACAAAACTGTTGATCATAAATAGTGCCGGGGACGTGTTCCCCGCGTAGCTGACACCTATGCTTATGTGGAAGCTTGTTTTTGTGTCATATAGTGGCTTGTGAAATTGTGGTTGCTGAGTGACATAACGGAAGATGTGGTGGTAATGATGCAGTAGCCTATAGATGCGCAGTGGTGTGTGTGTGCGCTATGAAACCCAACGGTGTGCTACTGGTTAAACGATTAGCAAACAGTCCACAAATTCTGTCTGAAACATTTTAATCATAATGTTTTCCGGGAAAAAAATCACTAAAGTTATAATTATATATGATTGTTTATTAATCAGGGGTTTGCGATAATCACAATAATATTGCATCATGACATAAGTATCGTGATAAAATCATATCATGATGCCTCTGGTGATTCTGACCCAACTACAGACAGGACAAAAAAGAAATATGACAATCCTTTTCTGGGGACTTACATGTTTGTAGCCGTGCAGCTGTGGTCTATTTTAATTGTGTGATCATATCTCAGTTGGTGAGGCGGCGATTTCCTGTGGTAACCATGGAGGTTTGTCAGTGAACCACTGTGTGGGGGGGGGCAAGGAAACTGCAGCTCAGTGACAAGAGGACAGTGTGTCAACACCTGTGACAGAGACAGAGAAAGGAGGGAAGGTAGTTTTTGAATTGAAGTCGACATAATCACAATGTGACACGTTTCTAAATAACATTAAAACACGCTACCAGGTAAGAGTCTGACCAGATCACAACCGTGATCAGAGTCTATATGGCAGAGTTCACACATGATATTAAAAGTCGCAGTTGAGTTCACAGGGCTGTGCAATACATTATTCACAATTAATGATTATTTTCATAATCTATTAATCTGTTGATTATTTTCTCGATGAATTGATTACTTATTTGGTCAAAAGAAATCAAATCAAAATGACGATGTTCTAAAAACGTGTTTTGTTCACAAGGCAAAATTGTTCCATTTTAATGATTTCTTTGTTATATCGAGCAAAGAAACCAGAAAATATTCACATATAAGAAGCTTAAAAATCAATTGTCAAATTGATGATTCATTTAGTAATGGATTAATAATTGATTCAGAGTTGCAGCCCTAAACTACAGTAATAATGGTATAAATTGATTTGTAATAATAAATGATATAATGCAACATAAACATATAGCTGCATGATGATGATTGAGTGTTTCATTCACACACTCATAATCTAGCAGTGCTGCACCACTGCTGTGCTTTACCTAAGCTTTCTCTCTTACCACCTCCCTTCCTCGTTCTCTCAAGTGGGCATGGCTTATCCCACTGAGTGAAGCAGAGGCAGGTGAAATGAAACAGCAAGTTTAAAAAAAAAAAAAAAAAAAAAAAAAGTGGCATTTTGATCCAAACTGGATGGAACAGACAATTTTATGATCCATACAAAACCTCACACTGATCCACCAACAATCAGAGTCAATAAAGAGCACTCTACCAATTTCAGGGTTTGAATGAATTATATGGAAATGACCTGTCATTATGTGGAGTATAATTCGTTGTTATTGTGTAATGTTTTGCACTTTATCTTATCTTCCCTGAAGAATGACTATTGTGACTTTCCACTATTTACTGGATGAATACAAACGGACCCTGACCTCGAACCTTAAAAGTTTCTAGATTACTCTTGATGGTGAATGCTACAGTGGTCAAAAGGTGTCTTTTTCAGTTAACCATTAGTTAACGCCAGTTATTGCTTTAGTGCAAGTTGAATTTTGTGGAAGAGTTGCCTGTGTTAACGGAATTGTTTTCGTAGTTACATCTACGTCCATGCCTTACACAACGTGGTTTTCTTGTCGACAATGCGACCGTTGTTTACAAAACTCACGGGGAACACAAAATATTTCCACACTGGGCAGATGTTCAAGTTTGGTCAATGTGTCGCCCGAATCAGCAGTTGCATGGTTACTATTAGTTGGCAGCAGCTTCAGGTTAGCGGGAGGAGGTAACATGTATTCGTGCTACAATGACTACAACCAGCAAAATTTTTTGTTTTTTTTTCCCTCTGGCACGTCAAACTGGGTGCGTGTTAAATGCTTGATTCCACCTTTGCTTTCGCAGGTTGAGATTGTGACGTCACTCCAATCAATATTCGATTTACAATCAAGATCGTGACACCCCTAATCAATAGAGGTCCGGATTTGTAGGGATCCGGGAAAATGCTCTCCCATTAGCACGTCTCAGACTGCTTTTGGCATCCTAGTGCACAACAGCTATCTGCTAGGGGTGTAACGGTACACAAAGCTCGTGGTGCGGCACGTGGTGTGGTACGTGCCTCGGTTTTGACGTTTCAATGACTAAAAAGACTCTAAACTAATTTAATTTCCTGAATGAAGAATGTGGGTTGTTTTTAAATAAGAATAAGGTCGGAATTATTACAAAATAATTCTCAATATTACTGCACCTACTACAATAAAATGTAAAGGTTCTCAAATAAGCAGAGGAGATTTATCCAAATTCTTACTCATTATTTATCCAAATTGTAAAGACTGCTAAAATGCCAGCAGTGCATTAACATGGTTACCATTGAATATATTTAGAAAATATATAGGGATGTCGGATAGAACTTTTTTGTGTCCAATACCGATAGCAAAACCTCAAGTATCTTCCGATACCGATATTATTCCGATACAGTCATTTATGAACTGTGAAGCTGTTAACAACACATTTGTGTCGAGTCATTTCGAAGACATGATTCTTGCCAAAAGAAGAAATAAACAGCCGTTAAATTCTTTGGGTGATATTTATTTATATTTTTACAGTCTGTGCATAGTGAAGCATGCGATATGTAGGATTATTGGATAGTATCGGATTCTACATTTTTATCTGTCCGATATCCGATCTAGTGATTTTGACCAGTATTGGACCTATACTATTTATTTGTGTAGTGCCAATAACATAGTTGACCATACTGCTTGCTCAGCCCTAATACAAGGTATTAAAAGACGCCAAAACTAATACTGTGATGCCAAATCAATAATTCATTGTAGAAAAGACATTAATCAATACCACAAGAATATAGGCTTGGTAGAATATATGGATTGTAAGTAGATGGGAGCAAACTTGTTAATGCACGGTCTAATATTTGTGTATAGTTGTGTATGAGGAAATATGTTATAACAAGGTGCTTCAACCATTTCCTGTGAACCTACACAAATGGAACAATGTAATGTAGCATTGTTTTTGAATAATTCACCACAATGTACTTATTGTGAGTGACTTTTATTGCAATACACAATAACATCAAATATCAGGGGTGTCCAACTCAAATGACCTGGGGTCCGATGAGCACCTAGTCTGGTCAAGAGTGGACCAGTACAGAGAAGTGTTCAGTAGTGGGTGTGCAACATGAGCTTAAAATTATAACACAATATTCCACCATGACATCGAAATTAATGATATTCATGATGATATTTCACAAAATTGTAAAGTAAAAGTGCTTGTTTTAATATGGAATGGCATGTACTACAAAATGAGTTTAGACAACAAAGTGCAACACAGACACTTCACATCAAAGTTCACAAAAGTGAAACCACCTATATTAACGCATGATTTTTGGCATCAGCCTTTTCTCTTGACTCAATGTATGAAAAATACTTCACATACAAGGTTATTAGTATTGACTGGTAGTATTTTTTCTTCGCTACACAGTATTATATTGCTGCTGCGAAAGATTGTGTGGCAGCATAATCTCCTTTCATTTTGCAAAGGATGCTTCAGTTAAGCCTCCTATGCTAAAGGAGATGGAAAAGGAAACAATTAAGCCCTTTTTTTGGCTTTAAATAATTCGAACAGCTCTATTATGTGTCCGACATAGATACTTTAGGTTACGTCCCATTCCATGAAAACAGCTAAAAAGCCTACGAAATCCGAGTGTAGGAAATAACGTTATAGTTTTTACCTGTCCTTAGCGCAAGGACACTGTTTTAACACTTTGATTTAGCACTGCTTCACTTAACTCCCATGTCAATATTTGGCCCCGCTGTGAAGTGATAGTGACAGCTCCGCACGTACACAGCATCTCAGTATACAACTTGAAGGGGATTGATATTCCCGAAGTGACGTACGTCACAATTCACATGCAGAGTCTGCGCCATCGCGCGTAAACTACGCTGCCGATTTGACGTACCTTGGGTCACGAATACGGCCTACGGGGCTACAAACAAACAGCCTAGCAGCTAACTGGCTAGCATGATAGCGACCTGCAGCTAACGTGCACACTGACAGCGCGGAGCATCTCACGCCACGAAAACGACCGTAACACGAGCGCTGAGAGGAGAAGAATACGAGACGAAATATTCACAATAACGACAACTCGGACGAACATAAAAGACTAAAAATCCATCTGTCGCGTGTGCCCGAGCCGGCGCAAGGCCTGCGAAGACAGCTCATGCCCCGCTTGCCGAATCGCACACTGACAGCGCGCCAAGTACGCCACCGACGACCGTTGTGAACGTTTCCCCGCATTACAGGGGTTCCGCGCTATCCTTTGATAAACCACTGGCGTTCACAAAAACACACTAAATGCCATTTTTACCTTCTTCAGTCGGGTGTCAGCGCTCGCAGACCTTCCTCGCCCCAAATCCAGAACAAACAGTCCCGTTTGACGTCGCTGACGTCAGACGCACAGGGGCAGGCCGATCGTTTGTCAGGCGGAATGTCACCTAACCGCAGCCCGCCCCGCACTCCCTACAACCCCGCCTACAACCCGCCCCCTCCGGGTAACATCATGCAATAGCATGCAATTATTTCCATAATTAAAGTGTCATGAAAATCAATGAGGAAGACATTATACAACCGTTTATTATCAGTCGTAAATAAACATGGTGACGACAGTAATGTGGCTTTAGCTATCTTCTGTTTTTGATTCACTTTTTTGGGTCTTATGTGGTTGTTGCAAGAGTTCTGCTAATTTGTGGTAGTTTTCCATTAATTTGTTCTGTGTTGTGTTGTGCATCTATTTGTGTTCAGTTTTCATGTAATTGTTTTGACTATTTGCAGTTTTTGCTCATTTTTGCACTGATTTGTAGTGACTTTATCTCCTTTAATTTTTAACCCAATGTTTGTTGTATGTATTTATTTTAAATCATTTGATTTTAGTTGTTTTTACTGACAAGATTGATTTTAGTACAATGCATACCTTAAATTAAACAGTGCACTTTACTCCTTGGAGGGAAAGGAGTTTGTTAGACTGTCATTCAAAAAACCCCAAATGTTTCATATATTGATCAACTCCCCAAGTATAATATCATTTCCAGAATTTCTACTTTTTATTTAATTAAATGTTATTGTTTTTTCTACACAAAGACAATCAAATAAAAAGTCTATATTTAAATATAATAATTATCCCCACATATTAAATGCGTTAGGGGTTTGTTTTTCTTGGGAGGGTGGCTCTGTCTGGTGGAAAGGGATAATTACAATTCTGAGAATGAAAGCCTAGGAGAGAATGCAATAAATCTGCATTTCAACTCATGAAACTAAAGAGAAACTGAAATTAAAAGAATAAGCACCCTTATTCAACCTGAAAGCACTTGGTAGTCTCCCCATGCCCAAAGTTGTATCATTCTAAAATAAGAGTGCTTCAACATTTGAAGTAAATTTGGATTTGATTTGTTTACAATTTAAAAGACATGGTACATACAGTATTCATAAAATGAAGGGTAGTCATAAGAAAATCCTTAAGTTCATATAATGAGGCAGTTTAGAAATTCAATTTGCAACTGGTCATGGGGCCATTCCAAGGATAATACATATACAATAAATACTGATAAATCGATGCAAATTAATATAACACTGAATTGCCAGAATGGCAAGACTACCACACACGAGTTGAGGACAAAAAAAAGGTTAGGTTTATTCAACAAATTTATTTCTTAGTTGCAGTGAAACAAAACAGCTGATGACGACCGATATACATTTTGACAGTTGAGTCCAGTCAAGTATCCTAGTCACTGCAGCTGAAGACGAAAAAGCCTCCACGTTCTACATTTGAGCAAAAGAATGGAAAGCAACATCTATTCACCATGAATACTGGAAATAAGCAGAACGCGATGACATTATGTCAACTCTGTAAAAGAAGCAAAACAAAGTGCACCGTGTCTCAAATTTACAGAAATCATCACTTTTTAAAGTCATAACAAATAAACCTAGACAAAGAATAATTTCAAACAAAAGGCACCAGATAATAGGAAGAGTTTGTCATTTAAAAAAAAAAGGGTTTCAAGCTAGGGTCTTTAAATTTAGAAAAGGTAGCAATAGCAGGCTACAATTTGGGGGGGGGGGGGAAATGCTGCCAAAGCTGCATCCTCAAAATTTAGAAAGTAATTGTCTGTTGTGAAACAGTGATTTTTGGTTGCACTTTCTCATGACACTCAAACTCCTGACTATTGTTTGTGCTTCAGTAGTCTACACAGGCACACAGGGTGTGCGCAGGGAGTCAGGTCGGATGTAATGGATTTTGACAGACACACCAGTCCATCATTTCACCTGTTTTTAACGATATCTTGCATTTATAATGGTATAGCAAAAGCTACAGTCACAGGGATGTTTATGATTTCCTTTAAGAAAAAAAAAAAAAAACAAAAAAAAAACAACAACACAGGATTTCAACAAATGAGATTGATAAAAGAAAAAAAAAATAAGCTTCACAGTAACAAATTACAGACCCTAGCTTTGAAGAAGAAAATGGACACAGCATGTGTTTGTGATAACATTTGAGTTGTGAAGTGAAACATTACATATAATAGCCTGGTTTTCTCCTAAATCAAAACCAATTCTGCCAACACCTCTGAAAATGATGAGCAGAAATGGATTCGACAGACTGACCGGTCCACTGTCAATGTGTTTGCTCGAGAGTACATGTGGTAACAGCTCTACCTCCATCTTCCATGAAACACATCAGGTCTAAAATGTTTTATGTTACCACAAGAAGTGCATTCTGTGATGGACTGGCATCCCATCCAGGGGAGAGACAACACTGGCCACATGCTCCTTGATGGTAACTTAACTCCTAATACCACAATACTGTATCTAATTAATCAGCAAAAAAATGTGATTTCTCAAAATGCAAAACTGTTCCCGTAACAACAAAAAATGACACTGAATAAGCCGAGAGTCATTAGTCAGTGAAAAATGGTGGGAGCGCATGTTTGTATTTCTTAATGAGGTTGCACGGGACAGTGGGAGTCACCGACTGGTCCAAACAGATATCAGGGTCAAGAAATTACACCCATGGAGACAAAGTCATTCCTGATTCTTGTCTTTGTCCTCAACTGTTGCCTGCAGTCCTTTATCCTCTGCTTCGTCACACTGTAATTCCTCTTCCCCAATCTCATCATGTACCACGTATGTCGCTTCCTCCTCCTCCTCCTCCTCTTCTCCAACCTCAAAGCCCTCCTCCTCTCCACAGATTTCTTGCTCCTCCTCCATCTTCTCCTCCTCCTCTTCTTCTTCTTCTTCTGCCGCCGCTGCTGCTGTTATTGTTGTTGGTGGTGTTGGTGGTGGTGCTGCTGCTGCTTCTCCCTCAGCCACCTCTTGGCTTGCGTCTCCCTGTTCCACCGGCTCCTCTGTGGTTTGTGCTACCTCAGTTTGCCCATCTGCTGTCTCACTGGTCAACTCCAATTCTGACACATCCATCAACATGGAGTCCTCTGGATCTTGGTCGTCCTGGTTACCAACAAAAGGGTTTTCACCCTGCAAAAGAAAGTGTGTTTGTAAGGGGAACCTTTACACAGTATATGCAGATGTCAGAACAATGTGGTTCAAAGCAGTAAGTGCATAATTTAAGTGTTTTTTTTCACCTCCGTTAAGTCTTTATAATTCGAGGGATGTTCTGTAACAAACTACAACAGATCATGTTTTTTAAAATCCTATTAAATATTGAAAGCAGCAGTAGGCAGGACTGTGTGAAAAACAGTTGATCAATGAGCCTCATCCTCAGGTTGTTCGACACCTATGTTAAGGATGCCAGCTCTTTGCCTTGAACTCTTTTCATTAGCGAAGCACAGACACACGCACTTGTCAGACACGTTTATCGTCCAACTGACTTTTAAGTCCTGTTCGGACGGGATTAGTTTTACACGGATAGGTGGGGTTAAGTTACCAGAGCTCCTCAGTGAATTTAGTCCCGTCCGAATGTGCCATGTCAGTAATCATTACCAGACAATGTCATTAAGGATTAAGGCAACTTTCACCTTGGGGAAAAGGGTCTGGAAAAATGACCCCAGGTAATACAAATAGACTAGCAGTAAATGTGTGTGTACATATTCAATTTTTAAGCCTGGATAAGCTTGAAGAAGCATTCAGTTTCTCACAGCGCCAGTCCACTGGATGTGTTAAATACACTCTCTATACCTTGTTTTCATGTAGTCCATTGTCTATTTCAGTGTTCCCCAGTCCCCAAAATCATCCACAACTATTCGATAAATCTCTTCCCATATAGTGGTGTTATACAGCATGGTCTCAAACTTCACATTAAAATTAAGCAAAGCGTTTCCTCTCATGTCCAGTTCCGCGCGTTGATGCATCTGCGCCTGTGATATCAGGAAGCAGTGTAGTACGCACAGAAAGCAACATCATACGCACATGACGACAGTGCATAAGACGATTTAATTAACGGTTTTAACGATTCAGTACACTGAAAACATCAGCTTTACAAGTCACTAGTTTGTGTGTGTCGTGTGTAAAACGTCACAGCAGTTTAATGCAGCCGTGCTGTGGTAACTCCGCCTACGTTGAGGAGGTACTATATTGTAATGGAAACAGAACCAAACTGTGTAGAGGCGAGTTGAGCTGAGACCATGTAGTGGAGACACGTCATTAGACTCTACTTTTTAAGAAGCAGATACTTTTCAACTTTGGACACATGAACACACAGCTGCTCAGTAGAATAAGCAATGGCAGCGCCCCCATCTCCATCTGTCCTGTGATTAGTCGAAGTCTCCAGTCACAGGCCAGGATTTCCAGAAGCTTGACACAGACTAGAGGAGGTGTATATCACTCCCAGTTCACTTGAGTTACATTATGCCAAAAGGTTATTATGGAATTACTAATCAAAGCTCTCCTGTCTTCTTGATACTGGACATCTTCTTTTCATTATGTATTTGGAGATAAAACCTTCACAACACCATTTACACAACTTCTACTCTGTTCACCATCTTATTTTAATGTCAGGGTTGTAAATTTGACCAGGTCTACAGCAAACGTGCTGGACTCGTGTATGTATTTTAGTTTAATGTGAGCATAGAAAGTCTAACATTCATCACAGAAATGATTTACATACCTTGAGGTAACTTTCCAGCTTCTTGCCAATGAGTTTGTGGTTAAGGATGCTTCGAGCAACCGAGAGACTGGCCCTCTTTGACTGCTCCATCATTGCCTTGAATGAAAGAAACAACATTCTCACATTGTACTCAGAGCTTGAAATTACAACTTTTGATAAAAAAAAGAAAGAATTGCATTTACATTAAGGCACAAGGAAGAAGTATTAAGCTTTTGGTGGTGATCCAGATGAAGATACATATTCAAGAGTGTACTGACACTCGGGTAACAGCCTTGGTAAAGGTTTAGTTTATGATAGGATGATACCACTTTTTTGTATCTGATACAGATATCACAAGCTTGTGATACCGACACCGTAATTTTAGACCATCTATAAACCATGAAGCTGTTCAATAATTTGTCATTTCAAAAGACATCATTTTTCAACTGTGTAACAAACATTGTTCTCCCAAAAAGAACATTAAACAGCCCAATGATCTGACATCTGATCCAGATATTTTGACCAGACTTGGACCAATATTCCCATCCCTAGATTATGATTTTACTTGTATGGTTGCCAAAGCCTATTAGCTATAAAGAAATGATCCACATAGAGATAAACAGACATACCTTGCGGTTGTAGTTGTGGTCTGGAGACTTGACATGTTTCTGTATCAGGTGTAGCTGCATGGGGATGAAGAGGTCACATGCGGCACAATGCGCAGCTTCCACCTTCCTCATGAAGTGCTCCATACCAAGATCTGCAGATGTGTGAGAAATGTCTGAACTGAGCCTTTATTTCACCCATGCCATCTCGGGTGAATGATTACAAAGACACACACAAACAAAACACTGCACAAAACTTTTACTGCTTACCTCTGGTGAGGTCCTGCTCTTTATACACCTGGCAGATGGCAGCATTGTGGTTTTCCAACTGGCTGACCCTTTGATCCGTTTTCGTGAACTTGTTCTGCAAGTACTCCTACAAAGACAAATAAATTTTGACTGGTTTGTTACGTCTCATACTCATTATGCCGTGTTTCCCGTCAAGTGGAACGGAACACCCAGCTGCTATGCTTACTATTCAGTATAAAGGGTGGGGAGAAAACTTAAATAAAAGACGTCAATTGGTCGTTAATTCCACACACAGCTCAAGTTTTGTTTTAAAGATTTGAACATTTATGGGGTCAGTGTCAGAATCTCGTTATGCAAAAATATAAACAGTCTGAAAGATTGAACCTGTGATGTATGACCAATCTTAAGTCACCTGTAAGAAATCTGTGGTGGGCTTGGACAGTTGGCCTGAGAGGAACTTGAAGTGGTCCTTGTGGAAGCGACTTTCAAGGTGAGTTTCCATTTCATCCTTGTAGAAAGAACGGAATTTGCAGACCGAGCAGGCGAACATCATCCTGAAATTGTTATAATCCATGAGTAAATAACGATAGATTTCAGTGAGGTGGTGTACAGAGAAAAACAAACAATGGTGTTTGTTGTTTATGTTGCCCTCTTACCTTTCAAGGAAGCCCCGTCTCTTTCTCATTTTCGGGTGCTTGTCTTGACTCTGCACTGGACTCTGTTTGCCCTGTGGTTTTTTCTTTTGCTCCTGTTTGGTTGCAGCTGAGCAAGAGAACAAGAGCAGACATTAGACCAACATCTCCACAAGGAGGCAAATGGTAAAAAGCTGGTGTAGTAACATAAACTCAGTGAGTGCAATTTCAGCTAAGCTCACCTTTCTCTCCCTCTTTAGTAGGTGTTGTCTCCTGTAAAGAAAAACATCAGTGTTTATGAAAAGGAACGGACAACTACTTTTTGTGGGGGAAAAAAAAAATCATGTGGTGTGTGTTGTATTTTATGTTTGAACCCCAGGAGGAGTGGTTGTTATCGTTGTGGCAGCTAATAGTGATCCACATGAACAGAAGCAAGCCGTCAGAACAAGTGATACCACACAGGTTATGCATTTGCTGTCAGTTGGCACCTGCACAAATGGGCCTTAAGTAGAAGTCAATGTGCTAATGCTTCCAATTCTAGTCTATCAATTGGGAACATACGGCATCCTTTAGTGCCTTAAGAAAGTGTTCACTATAACAAAAAAAATCAAGTAAAAATCTACTCACCTCAGCTGCAGCCTTTGGTTCGCTGGCATCCCCATTTTTCTCAGCTTGCTCTATGAAAACAGAGCAAATAAACATTAGGACAGACCAAATTAGAAACATAATCTGCTAAGTAACGAGGTTATTTCAAGGACGTCCACAAATGTACTTGAGGGAATACCTTGAGGGACCTCTGACCCAGCCCTCTCTGTCTTATTTATCTTTGACTCGGGTTCGTCAGCTGCTGTGAGCATCTGTTTCCTCTTCTTCTGGACATCACGCTGTGGCTTCACCTGCTACAAGCAGTTGAAAAAATAAAATACACCCTCTAAAAAAATAAGACAATATAAAATTACAGCTTATCAATACATCACTGAAATCTAAATTTAAGCCTATTAGCCAACTCCATTCATCCACCTTCTCTGCTAATTTCCTCAGTGGCGTGTGCCTTATATTAAGACTTGGCATGGCTTGATGCGACTTTTTCGTGTCCAATACCAGTATCACAACACTGAGTAGCTACCAATAGCGATATCAGTCAGATACAGACACCTTACATCTCTAAAACTACTAAGCTGTAAAGACCGCACTCCAGTGTAACAAATATTCTGCACTCATGAATTTGACTCAACTAAAATGGTGTTGCTACTTTTTTACGTGAGGATTTTTACAGTCTGCAGGTAGTGAAGCATGTGATATGACTTATTTTATTTTGAAAAATTTTATCAGAATTTTTTTCCCGATCCAGTGATTTTGACCAGAAGCAGACTGATACCGATACTCATCCCTAGTTAAAACCGACCACCTAGGATTGGGACATAAGACAAAAAATAAAAATGAAACCTATGGAGGAGAAATCAACATCCCCACAGGTAAACAAGACAACTAACTGGGCAGAGGGAAATGTCGCTTGACTTTTCTGGACAAACAGGGCAGTAACTTTGTTTCTAACCACATTCATACAGGGCTGGGAGGAGTTTGTATAAACTAGTCATGTGTCAAAAACGTAATGACAGGGATTTGTACTGAGGCCCATTCTTTTAGATGGCACATAGCAGGCACTAGCACTTAAAGCTAATTTGCCAGTAGATTGAGGATACAAAAAGAGTAAGAATCAAAAAGTGCTTAACTTTTGCCCAGTGTCTGGGGGGGTCTTATTTGGCTGGACGTACTTACTTTGTTGAGGGGTCTTTTGCGGCCTCGCTGGCGGCCAGCTCGTGGGCCCCCGCCAAAATGCCTCCCAGGAAAGTCGTGAGGCCCCTGGGTGGAACCCTGATGGAAGCCCCCACTCTCGGGGTACATGCGGTTGGATAGAAGAGATGGGAGCTTGCCTCTACCACCTCCACCTCCACCTCCTGGAGAGTGGCCGCGGTGGGACTGGCCACCACTACCACTTCCCCTTCCACCGCCTAATGGAGTGGGATCAGACCTGTGGCTTCCAAACCCTCCTCCAGCTCCTCGCCCCCCGGCACTTCCACCCCTTCTGGGGGAACGTCGGCCTGCTCCAGCCCATCCTCCACCTCCAGAAACTCCTCCCTGGCCACTGCCGAAGGACTCCCTCATATTCTGTCGCATTTTAGCGACTCCATAGGAAGAGGACAGGCTGTCAAAGCCTCCTCCTCCTCCCCCAAGCCCCATTCCCCCTCCGAAGCCAGAGCCTCCTCGCTGACCCAACAGCAGGTTGTCCCCACGGTCATCACCATAACCATAGCTACTGCCGCCAGATCTGTAGAGATCTCGGGAGGAGGCCAGAGAGGACGTGCGCGAGTCGAATGACTCGTACTGGTCAAACCTGCGGGGAGGGAGGGAGAGGATTGATAGAGAAAAGCAGAGAGCAAGGGAGGCAGGGAGGGCAGTCAGGTTTGGATTTCTCCACCTGCTATTCCTTCACCTCCATCGTCTTGCTTTCTCCATTTTTTTGTTTCTTGTCACTCCCAGCTTTATTCCATGAACCACATTAGATCAGAATTTAATGATCCAAAACAACTTATTTCACTAATTGTGGTCTTTTATGACTTCATCAATAATTTTCTCTTTATTATTTTGTTCAGTTTCATCCAACCACATTTTCTGTTGGAGGTCAAACAGTATCCTGCAGATTAAAGAAATGCAGTTCCTTACACACAGATTCCCTGTTGAAGGACAGGCCTTGGACAGGCATGAACATGGTCCATCAGAACCAATGATGCTCTGTGACAAGTGCAAGATCCTAGACATTGACTGATCATAGTGGATATTCAGAGAGGGGATACAACTTTTCCCAGGACTATAGTCACTTTTTGTAAATACAGCGAGCAACCTTCGGTGAACATTCAGCTTGACAAAACAATATCAAGCGAGACTTGAAAACTCATCACGTGTGCAACCTAAAGCCAGAACAAATGGTTAGGTCACATGGAGGATGAGAGACAGAAGGCGTATGTACAAATCGAAGTCAAGACAAAAGTAATGTCCATGGAGAGCTACATAAAGATGGGCTGGTGTCATGTGCAAGGATATCAGTCTCCAGCAGGGGGGAGGCATGCATTTTCACAACATCTATGGTTCAGAGGGATATCTTTCTTTCCAGCACTCAGACAAATCACAACAAAGCAAGCAATCACTGCTTCCTGATTTCCTGAGGCATATCACACTCCTATCAATCCCAAACAAGACTGAGAAATACATATTTTACAAGACTGGGTGTAAAATATTAGTAAACGCCTTCTTGGACTATTTAGTTGAGCAACGTTATCATTTTAAGAAGATCAATACCGTTACCGTAACTGTGTTGACTTGGCTATTGTGTTAAAAATGTAATGTAAAAAATATATTTTACAAAAAACTCTTCTACAGAACCCAAACAAGGACAAACATGTTTGACTTATAAATTGCCAACAGCATTATAAGGCTTAAGTGGCTCACTGTATAATTTCTATCACACAATTTTCTGAGACCTTTTCCATACCAGTCTAAAAATAAGAAAAGACTCAACTGGTTGGGTATTCTTTAGTGTTGATGACTCTAAGAGACATTGCTTTCAATCAAAGACCCTTTTAAGACCAAGTATTAACATCTGTCCCGAGATTCAAGTGAAAACAAGTGGACAGCACTGATTTTGCGTGTTCATGTCCGGCGTTAAAATGCATCGCCTGTGATCAGATTTCACATCGTGACAACCAAATTGTACTTAAAAGCAGTCCAACTGTAAAAGTGGCTCTTTTGGCAGTGTATTTGCTGTGTATCAGTGTTTCTGCCCAAGAAACAGGGAGAGATTAACTGGTAGGGAGGGAATCTATGACATATGCAGCTCGACGGTGAAATAAATTTTCTTATCTTTTGAGAAAAGGTAATTATGTCATGGTCCGTGTCAATATTGTGTAAGCACCTACAAATAAATCAATATATAGACATTGAGAGGTGTAACGTTACAATTTGAAACTGCACTGGGTAAAAGGATGTAAGGAGGAAAGTGGGCAGTCTTTCTTGCTTTTTGAGGATTAATTTGCAAGGAGGTGACAACACATGTCTCTGAATCCCTTCTGGCTGTGGTTTGAGTGATTGGGTCAGAAGATATAGCCGAGTGCATTCAAAACCGTACTAAACACTGTTCATCTGTAATGGGATAATTTGGGGGGGTGTTAACACCACTTGCTACACAGTGACAAGTGCTGTGATTTTACTTGTACCATGACAAAACACTTATTACAGCCATGGATGTGTGGTGGTACTCGATTAATGAAGAGAGCATGGATTAGGATGAGGAATGTTGTTTTTACCTGTCACTACGATTCCCTTTCAACCCACCCTCCAACTGAGTGAGCATGTCCAGGCGCTGGTTGATCTTGGCAATGACTGCATCTGCATTTGTGCCTGAAGATGAGAGCAGGGATGCTCCAGATAGACCTCTCTTCATATGACCTCCTCCACTGCCACCTCCTCCACTGCCACCTCCTCCATAGCCACCAAGGCCAGACATTGAGTCCTTATAGGACCCTCCATACAGCTCAAAGCCAGAGCCTGACAGAGGAATAGCAATAAATTAATGAGACAACCATCACCACCTTTTAGTCTGTCAAATTCAGAGAATATATATAAATTTGGGATGAAATGATGCGACTTAAAATTGGTCTTATATATTAGCAAGTTATCAATGAGTTCAACTCCAAGTGTATATGTAATGCTCACGCATGTCTTGAATAAACCTGACATAATAGATCTTTTTCACAGCAGATACTCTACAGAATGAAATATGACAAACACCAGTTTTACCAATACTATAAGTTAGGGTACCACAGGAGAGTCAGGGTCATGCTATTGTTGAAGTGTAAGGGTAGGTCACACAAAATACTTAATACCTGTGAAGGCTATGAAGTTATTTGTTTTTTTAATAAATTTCCCATATTTTCTGGATGTGTTCCCAAAAAGTTATTAATAAATAATTACACTGTATGTTCAATTGCTAAAACACATTTAAACTGAACATGAAGCTGAGAAATCAGAGCATTTGATTGAGTTAGTTATAGACACTCAAACAGATTAATATGTTTACAAAATAGATGGAAGCCATACATTTTTGCTTATAAATTCAATGAAAAAAATCAAAACATACAACAAAAGTACTCATACATTAAGCCATATCAATGTCAGGATTACATCGAAATATTTTTGTCAATACCACCCAAATCTGACTCTCTACATTAGGACAAAGTTGTTTTCGTGAATTTTTGTGCAGAACATATTTCCATACCTCTGTTGCCTGATCCTCCACCTCCCCAACTGGAGTTACCTACAGAAGGATTTAATAAGCATACGTTAGTGCTGAACAAATTGCCAAACAATGACATCATAACTAGATCGGAAGATGAAATCTGATCGCCAAATAGACATTTTGGCTGAGAAAAATATAGAATAGAGCCTTCTGTTTTAGTCTCAGTAACAACGGCGAACTCGCCACTGAACACCACAGCAATATTACTGACGGTAATGTAAGAAATACTGTATGAAAGACACCTATATTGAGGCGGCCATTTTCATGCCTATCCTTTTACAAATATCGTATTCCAAGGCTGACTCCATTTTAACAGAATTAGCTAGCTAGCTAGCTAGCCTTAGCCGAGAGTATCTACCGCCGACAACAATGGGCCACTCAACTCGCTATGTTAGCATATTAGCAAAAAATATGGTGTCGAAGTTGCTAGCCCAGCGAGCCATGTTTCGCCAACGTGAGTTCAATTAATGTATATATTTAAATATGAACTCAACATACTGGAAACATTATGCGTAAACGCGTCTTTGTTTTTCGACATAGTGTGGCTGTAACCTAAAGAAAAAAAGGAGCTAACGTATATGTTTAACAAACGTTAGACAAAGCAGGTGGCTAACAGTGAAACTCGTTCATGACTACAAACAGGAAAAAACGTGTCTGCAATGCAGGGCACAATTAGCAGTTGGGGTCTCTATTAACCAGTGAGTATTTACCAGAGCCGTAGCCTCGATGCATGATAGTTCAGTGCTATGTTCAGACAAATATAACCGTCTCAGTCAGCTCAGCAATGGTTACACCCGTACAGGGAGTGACGTTCACGTTCGTGCGGCTTATTTTTCCCTTCTTCTCTTGCTCGTGAGAGCTTTGTTCGCAGATGGCAAACGTATAGGACCATTAGCGCCACCGACCGGCAAGGAGTGTGGCGCTGGATGGATGGATGGATAGATAGATGGATGGATGGATAGATATCCCCTCCATTAATAACATGTAATATAGTGAAAGATTCAGTTTTGTGACGACAGCAGTTTGTGCTTGTTTCGCGGATAATTAATTAAGAGATGAACTTTCATCAGGATGGGCCACACGGTGGTGTAGTGGTTAGCACTCTCGCCTTGCAGCGAGAAGACCCGGGCCACACGGTGGTGTAGTGGTTAGCACTCTCGCCTTGCAGCGAGAAGACCCGGGTTCGAGCCCCGGTTGGAACAAGGTCCTTTCTGCATGGAGTTTGCATGTGTGTGCGTGGGTTCTCTCCGGGTACTCCGGCTTCCTCCCACAGTCCAAAAAACATGCAATGTGGGGATAGGTAAATTGGACACTCCAAATTGACCATAGGAGTGAGTGTGAGAGTGAATGGTTGTTTGTCTCTATCTGTGTGTGGCCCTGCGATGGACTGGCGAACTGTCCAGGGTGTACCCCGCCTATCGCCCGATGTAGCTGAGATTGGCACAGCACCCCCCGCGACCCTCTGGCAGAGGATAAAGCGGTGGATGATGACTGACTGACTGACTTTCATCAGGATTACCTGTAATACATGTAGCATGTACTTCCTTTACCTACAAAAATACTACCTCCTCGACGTGGGCGGAGTCTTCATTGCAAGGCTGCATGAAACTTCGTTTTACACGCGCGACACACACACAAACGAGTGACTAGTGAAAGCAGTTGTTTTCAGTCTAACTGAATCATTAGAATCGGTTAATTAAAACTATTAGTTCGGTTCTTCCTCCATGAGCACAGACTCCGTCTGAGACAGTCACTGGACTGAAATACAGGGCAGGGTTTGTGATCAGCAGTGCTGTTGCTAAATACACCAGACTCCTCTGTTAAATATTGAGATTTTATACATTTCCCTGGCAATTGTTGGAGATTAACCCACGCTCTTTAGGATTGCTAAGTCTTTTCAACTGATCTACAGTTCGGCACTGTTCGGCTTCATTCTTGTGTCGGACGTCTCTTGGCACTCTGACCAATCAGTGGCCAGCAGTCGGGAGTCTTCATGCACAGTATCGCCTCAGTTTGCTTGGAACCTCGCCAGAGCAGGTACTTAAAAAAATAAATACCAGGTACTATGCTAGTGGAAATGCAACTTATCCGCACCTTTTTCTTTTTTTGCAACTGTGAGTTAACCCCCCCCCCCAAAAAAATGTCAAACACAAAGCGGAGACAGAGAAGACATGTTTTTTTTGTTTTAAACATTTGTTTGTGTTTATTTTCAGAGTCCTGGTCAACAATAGTGACGTCCTCAGAGAGTGTTGCCGTGGCCTCGATGTGCAAATCACATCTGTTGTCAAGTTATTGAAATTCTGTTTTCTAAAATTTAATAAAAGGTAGATTTATACAATTTACATTTGCGTATAATTTTTTTTATATATATATACTATATATATATAAAATGTGTGATACATTTTATTTGAAAGGCACTGTTCGAAAAATACTAATCAATGTGCAAACAAGAGTACAAGACACAACAACACAGATACAGGCCCACGTGTGGCCATTGTCAAGCATTTCCCCTTTGGAAAAACAAACAAAAAAAACAATCATTACCTCTCCCAACATTGTTCGGCTTCTTTTTGTGTACCTTTTTCCTCTATGAGCCAAATATCATGAAAGCAAATGTGTACACAGTACTGCAAATACACACCCCTGTGTCACATACTCCTGGTTGAATGTGTTCCTCGCTAACTTGTTCCTCACGTCCTCTTGTTTGTAAAGCACATGGCTGATCTTTTCAAGATCTTTGTCATCGCACTGATAAACAGAGCCAAGATTTGGCAAAAAAAAATAAAAATAAACCGCAAGAGCAAGACTAAAGTCAAACCTACATTCAGTTACGTCAATACAGTCTTTTTTTCTTTTTTCTTGCGACTTTAAGAAAATCACATGGTCAAACATTTATTTCTGTGTGGATAATCTACTGCTTCATGTCACACATCGTAGCGCTGCTGCGTCAACGACCCAGAACAGTTCTGTGTCAAGTGAAGAATTGTATTGTAAGTCGCTTTGGATAAAAGTGTCTGCTAAATGACATGTAATGTAATGAAAACAGAGAGCACTGCAGTCGAGAGCTGCACTCAGATCACTTCACCACCGCTATCGAGATAACGACGTTTAACAAGACAAAGCACATAAAGGGTCGTCTACTTTCATATTGCGTGTGTCAGCTGCGTGTGGAAACATCTGAATATGACGTATCTGAATCCTAATACTGTAGCCTTGACTCTCTGTAAACAGACAGAAACTCTGTCGTTATCCTCACAAACATGCAACCTAATGTTTTTGAGAATCTGTGTCAAACGTTCAAAAGGATTGTCTTATTTCAGTTTACTTTAGCCTTTGCTTGAGGAAATAATAGAAGTGGGAGTGACATACACAGATCACAACGACGTTTACAACATGTATTCGTGAACTTCACACTTGGTGTGGACTGTATTTCCCATGGCGCCCCATTGTTCTGCTTTCATTTTCATTCAGGACGACACAGTGTGGGTGTGTGGAAGCAGTCAGTGGGGGTTGTCAACAGTAAAAAAAAATGATAAGTGCATCTGCTCTCTTTCATGACCTGGTTCAGTAATTAAAAAAAAAAAGACTCCAGGTGATTGTCTTCCGTAAACTGACCCAGAGGTCAGTGTGTGACAAGGAATATAGAAGGGTCAGTTCAGCCTAAACAAACTCCACTACTCATGTGGCATCAAGCCATGCATGGAGATACTCTCTCCTCTGAGGTTTTGAGATATCTTTACTTCTATATTGGAATTTAGGGAAATAATAATCAATTAAACTGTGGATTATTTTTCAATGAATCAGTTGCTTTGGCAAAAAAGTGGTAAAAGCTCAAAAATCTTATCACTCAAACTGATTATCTCTCAAGTTTATGAGTCATTACTTTCACTTGAGTCGATGGAGTTTGTTTTAAGAACAAACAGTTCAGACTGCAGACAGAGAAGCACTTTGAGCTAAATGCTAACTTACTGTAAATTAGATGACATACAGTGATGGTTATGGGTGTAATGTTTTACTTGTAATTATTACTAAACAGAGGAAGTATAATTCATCTCAAAACCTCATCAGATATAAATGCATGGCTCGATGTGTTTTTATTCATTTTGGGTGAAGTTGCCCTGTATATTTTCAGATCATGGAAGCATGCATGGTGCTACCATACATTTAAAGATCCAGCCGAGACTTTGTACGCTCAAACTGGAATGACAAATAGACCGTGTGATTATGTGTTACTTGTGCATATATGCACACAAGCCTCATTACACTGGGATTTACACAAACACAGACTAAGAAAACAACAAAACAATCGTCTCCTTTCGTCTCTATGAATTTGCCAAGTGCACAACCTAGCTGACGACAGCCGGCTTGAGGAGGAGCGCCCTCGGGGGAACGACCACCCAGGACACAGGATCATTACGTCTGGGCACCACCGCTGCCGACAGGTTCAACACCTCGCCCTCCACACCTTCTTCCTCCTCGTCTTCGCCCTCTGTTTCCATCCCCACCATCCGCCTCAGACCTCCCAGAGCTCCCAACCCTAACACTGAAGCAGCGGATAGTCCAAAGTGTAACAGAGGGGAGTCTGAGAGGCTGAGTGGCCCCATGCTACTGCCTCCAGCAAAGAGCGGGGCCCCATGGTGGCCCAGGGCTCTGGCATGGCAGAAAGCAGAGAGAGGCAAAGACGCTCCAAGACCCCCGAGAAGAGCTGCAGCGGCACTGGGAATGATGATGTGGGCTCCGCCTGCAGAGGGCAGTTCTGCAGCCTTCTGTTGCCCGGGAAGGCCCAGCCCAGACCCCAGTCTGCCCGGGGCACTTTGCTCCTGGGCAACAAAGTGTCCGTGGGCCTTGATGTGCTTGCGTAGCGAGCTGGGATCAGTGTAGCGCTTCAAGCAGCCGGCCATCTTGCAGTAATACGGCTTGTCAACATAGTGGGTGCGCGTGTGTTTGAAGCGGTCACTTGAGTTGGAGTAACGTTTGCTGCAGCCTTCATAAGGGCAGATGTAGGGTTTCTCTCCTAAAGAGGAGAAAAAAGAAGAAAAAACAGATCACTTCTTGACACATGGTCAATGCTGCACCTGAAGTTTGTGTTGCACAGCACAAAGGACGTGTTCATCCAATGCTGACTCCATTGCTAAGCTCAAATGTATTGTTTTGTATCTTTGGAATGTGAAATCCGTTGTTCGGATTTACCTGTGACACAAACTTACCAAACCAAAACATGTAGCTATGTAATGCTCAAGCACATCTTGAATAAACCTGGTGTTATCGACCTTTTTACACAACAGAGATTTTGCCAGTAACATTAATTAGAGTTCCACTCCAGGTCTGACGCAGAGGCACGGAAAATGACCTCACCTGTGTGTGAGCGAGTGTGAATCTTCAGGTTCTCCAGGCGCGAGAAGCTCTTGTTGCAGGTGGGACAATGATGTGGCTTCTCATTCGTGTGTGTGCGGATGTGAATCAGCATTTTATATCTACAAGACACAACACAGTCGAGTCAGCTCGTCAGTTTCATTCATGGAACAAAGCACAACAACAAAAAGTCAATAAACAAACTGTCTTCCACAAATAAGACGACATGTTGGTGAGCTAATGACATATCTTTGGTTATAAAGCTGAGACAAGGCCCAAGGCGTAAGGGAACTAAGTATCCACCAGGGGGCCCCCTGGAGCATTTCATTATCTTACTTTTATATTTTATTTTTGTGCACGTTAACAGTGAGTCATTTACACACTTTCCATAGTTTTCAGACAAACTGTATTAACATATTTTGTCCTTAAATATTTTTTTTTATTACTTAAGTCTTTGTTTATTTTATTTAATACTGTCTATTATTGTTTATTGAGGTTACTTGACATTCATCGTAGCATTATTTTGTATTTTTACTTTAATATTTAACAAGGCTGAAACAATGACTCGATTATTAATCGATTGCTAAATTAACTATCAACTTGTTTTATAATCGATTCATCGGTTTGAATCATTAGTTTTCTCATTATTCAGCTTGTTAAATGAGAACATTTTCTGGTTTCTTTGTGTCATATAACAAACATGGTCATTTTCAGGTTTTAAATGGACCGATCACTCGATTCATCGAGGAAATAATCAACAGATTGAGAAAATAATTGTTAGTTGCAGCAGTTAGCAACATAATATAATATAATTATTTATGATGGTTTATTTTTTGCAGCCCCTTTAATTGTTGTTGCACTTTTGCACATTTGGTGACTTTTTGAAAACCATTATTTTGAGATTTCTACTTTTTAAGATTAAGGTCAATGTCAGTTTTCAATGCCAATGACGTTGGGATGATGAAAGCAACACAACTATAACTAATAATAACAATAATATATATGTGTATATATATATATATATATATTATATATTGATTTCATTAATAAGACATGAAATGTTCATTTGTGGAAGGCTGAATATACAAAATGCATCTTGTTCATTCATTTATTCATTCATTTATCACTTTATCCTTCACATGAGGGTCACAGGGGCCACTAGAACCAATGCCATGGGACAATGCATCTCATTTTATCAGTTAAAATATTTAAATAATGCATCCCTGTGATTAGTTGGACCGGTTGAGGGGACGCATCAGGGCTCGGGTTCAAGAGAGAAAACCAAATGTAGTCTAATGAGCAGAATAGATACTTTAATCAAACAAAAAACACTAGTTAAGTTGTTGGTTAGTTGTGTGAACTCATTTGTGTGAACAAACATACCTGGCATTAAAGCCTCGTCCGTTTCGAGCACAGCCCTCCCACTGGCAGCAGTACCCAGAATCCTTTTCAGGTTTGACGTGAAAGTCGTTGATGTGATCCACTAAGTCCTGCAGCGAGTCGAACAGCAGGTGGCACTGCAGGATCGCAGAGGAGGGAGAGGTCACACAGTATGTCACAACAATACTGTATTTTGATATTTAATATCGTTGTAAATTAGTTCTCCTTTGTTATTATAAACACATGAACCATTTCATGGCCTTTTTTGCTTCACTTATCAGTTGTAAACTATAATGCCATTCATTTGAAGTATTTTAACCTTTGGTAATGGCTAAAAACGTCAGAGTTTCAATTTTCTGACACCGTCAACTCCACTGAGTTTTCACAATCTATTAATCGATTATAAATTGACTACTGTTTGTGTTTTCGTTTGAATGTCTCTGTTCACCTTCATCCATCGGCAGGCCAGCTGACCGTCCAGTGAGGGCTCTGGCGACACTTGCTTCTCCCGGCTGTGACTGATGAACATGGAGGAAGGAAAGCTGTAGGCCCTCGGCGGACTCGCCATCGGCAAATAAAAGGGAAAACCCTGCGGTGACGCGCCGCCCTCCACGCCAAGATGACGAGCGGCTTCCTGAACGGCGACGAGGAATGAGGAAAAGGTGCCGTTAGAAAGTGCCGGAGACTGTTCAAAATAAACGTCCACACTTTTAAGGTGATATTGGGGGAAATCACCACAGCTAAAATCTAAATGAAATCAATTCTTTGCACTAATGCAATAGATTCCAATTATTTAAAGGTCTTACATTTTTCAACTGATTTACGATGGTGAGGTTGGAAAAACAACACCAACCAAACATCTTTAATGAATTTAACTAAGAAAAAGGCAAAAAAATAAAACATAAACTGCAAAAAAACCAACGTTAAGCAGAAACAAGACTGAAATGAAAGACTGAAAATGAACCAACACAGACACTAGAGAGGCAGAGACAATCAAACACAGGTGAGACAAGCAAGACACAGGTGACACACATTAGGGCGCTACAGGCCTTTACATTTGTGCTTTTACTTCTGTCTGGTTTGCAGTTGGTTGTTTCCTGTTTTATTTTAAAGTTGTTTCCTTGTGTGTACCTTGTCCAGTTTTGCTCAGACAAGATTAATGGATGAATAAAAAGCACCTGGCTGATCCAGGGTTCGTGACACAATCATGTTAAAAACACGGAGAACTAAGGCTTTGCTTTTTGTTATTGTTATTGTCTCAGTTCACTGGGGTGGGGTTCTCATGGAATAATCACCGCTTCATGTCGGAACTATGTGATCCTCACAAGGATGACCGGGCCTTGAAGTGGCCTGATGAAGTGTTTCATTTCAAACATATTTATAAGACATTTCAATATCTTGTACGGATACACTATATGAATATATACAAAAGTACTCTTGCCTTTGCAGCAAGAAGACCTTGAACAAAGGTCTTTCTGCATGGAGTTTGCATGTTCTCCCCGTGCGTGCGTGGGTTTTCTCAGGGTTCTCCAATTTCCTCTCACAGTCCCCGCCCATCGCCCTATGTCAGCTAAGATTGGCACAGCACAACCCCATGACCCTTACGTGGAGGATAAAGCGGTAGAAGATGGATGGATGGATACAAGTATTTGGATGCCTGACCGTTACATCAACAGAGAGTTGGTTCCCCTTTTGCAGCTACAACAGCTTCCACGCTTGTTGGAAGACTTTTACTTTACGATTGAAGGTCAGGGCTCTGCGCGGGCCTCAAACAATGTTGGACGCACAGCATTGTCCAAAATGTCTTCATATGCTGAAGCTTTCAATACTGAACAGAGGTGTCCAAATACTTTTGTCCACATAGCACTTTTCTACTCTCGATGACCACTCAAGGCCGCTTTACACTACAGTATTGCCATTCACCCATTCACACTTTCATACAGTGCATCTGCATGTGCCGCACATTTACATGAATAATAGTCAAGCACCAGCTTCACAAACATCTTCTGGTATATTTTATGGACTGAAATTTGTCATCATTTTGTGCAGACAGACATACAGATAAGGGCAGTACTGGCACTTCACACACACACTGATGACGACACCACCTCTGGAAAGTACGTGCGTCTCAGGAACTGGAAACCACGGCTGTCTCTTGCCCCCTTTCCCACACGATTTCTCTGTATCTGATTTTGCTTGTAATTTAACCACTGCAACTATGTACAAAACAACAAGAACCACAACTAAAATGTTGTTCGGGATAATTGTGACCACAGACATTCCTGGAGAACATTCTTGGAATAGCACGTTCCCAGTTCCAAGTCAGAATAACAGGAAGTTTTCCCGCAATAAACTCTGAAACTATCTTCATGTCAAAATTGATGGGATTTTGGTGCATCAGTGACTACAACGCCATGCACAGTTGTCACTGGTTGCATTTACACTGAATGAAAAATGCCTTGTTCTCTGTTCAATTTGAGTGTGTAAAGACATGTCTGAATAACCCACGGGATAAAGGAAAATGTGTCTCACAGCCCACTTTTAATGCACAAGAGCTAAAAGATGAATCTGGGCAAGAAGGAAATAGTTTGTGCTTCAACAAAGAGGCTTGTGTGTTTGATGTTTTACCATTTAATCATGGCTACAATTTGATTTGGACAGAGTCACTGGACTGGCTGTGATTGAGTGAAATTAGATTCACTGTGGAGCGGAGCACATTCAGTCACGATCGCTCCCCGGGCGGATTATTCTGAGAAGTCTGTGGCCATGCCAACACAGAAGATGAACCGATTATACAAAGAGAATCAGAGAGACTGAAATTCACATCACATTGAACTTCAGTGAAACCGTCGTCTTTGTCGTGAAGACAAGAGAATGTCACAGTAACATTACAACATAACAACTGTGGAAATGTGATTTAACTCCTGCTTCTGTTAGGACGTGATGTGCGTTGGAACTCATTTAGGTGCACCAGCACACATTTTTAGGGCTTGTCTTTTTTGTCACTTCCAATATACACTCATATTACATGTTTGTAAACAACAATAAACAAGAACTAGAAAATTCAGCTGCGGAATTTTGATCGTGCCTGCCTCTTGCTGCCGATTTGGGTGGATTTAACCTTTAAAACTTGAAGTATTTTGACAAAGTAGTATTTTTCAACCTTTACAGAGAGAGACTGACTCTCGCAGCTGGTTGCACAAGCCCCTCCCCCTTCCAAACACCTGTTGATAACTGTCAAAAAACGGTGAAAATCAGAGAAAGCGACATGTTTTAAAGTTGTCCAATTTCAAGAACAATTTTCAGTTTGTGCGGGTCGGGAGGCTTTCAGGAGCTCCCACATTTAAATATGTGAAAAACAGGTGTGAATTGACTGAGAAATTACAGTTTTAAAATCACCCTGTCTTCATTTTTTAAAAATTCCAGAGCAGAGTTTTAACATGGGCGTCAGTGGGAGGTTCGACCAGAACTCTGCGCTTTTAGGTGATTTTAAGAAAAGCCACAAGGCAGCAAAAGAGTTTGTTTAGAGATTTGTGTGATTATTTTCATGAACCTAAGCTAGCGGTGCAACACACACTCATTATAAAACCTGAAAACATTCCAAAAACGAGAAAAGTCCCAAGTCTTGTGACCCGTTTAAAGTTCTAACCACGTCTCATTCATGTGAATGTGAAAATTATTTCCAGTTCTTTGCGATTTTTGTCACTATAGCTACTCTAATTAGGCGAAGGTAAATGTTTGTCCTCACGGTAAAACTCTTGAAATGTTGGGTGCACCAGTGCGACCAAAGGAAAAAAAACGGTCCTGTGACTATACAGGGCTCTAGAGTATAAATTACAATGTATATAATCACAGAAACTTTGACAGAAGGAACAAAGCCAGCGGAAAGGAAGGAAATAAAAGTGATCCTAAAGGGAACAGACCAAACACAAGAGGCTGATGACGGCAAAGATAAGACACCTCCACTCATTTTCATGCGGACAGCCCCGAGAGCTGGTCTCGACGATTGCTCTACAGTTCCCACATGGTGAAATCCAGGTCTGCACATTTGTTTTGGGCTAATGAGGAGACCCGGCATTCTGCTCTGCCAGCTCAGGGGCATATTGCCACCTGGCGTAGCAGAGGCAGACACACTTATTAAATGCATGGCACGGAAACAACCTGATTGAAGCGGCAAGTGCTGCACTCACCCGGGAGAAGATGTGTGGCTGTGGGCTGCGGCTGCTGTGAGGGGACTCCAGGGGTGAGGAGGGTGACGGGGAGGAGCGGGATGAAGGGGACGGGGAGAGGGAGGAGGCATGGCGGGAAGAGGGGGACAGGCTGAGGTCCATGGCTGGAGGAGTGAAGCAGGACCTGGGTCGTTCTTGAGAGGGAGACTGAGAATCTGCATGGGAGATTAAGAACAGTCTCATGAGGTCACAACAAACTTTGTCGACTGCCACTTTTTTGGGTGCCTGCTCTGGCGAGGTTCCAAGCGAGCTGAGCTGATACTAAAATGTGACGTCAACTGTCAGCCAGTGATTGCGCAGAGAGTGTCGTCACTGGAAGAGTCATGAGCGCGACGTCCGACACAAGAATCAAACCGAACAACGCAGAACTGTAGATCAGTTAAAAATACTTCAAAACCCTGACATCATGTGTTTACAGCTAACATTTAGCGAAGGAATTCTGGCGATCGTGTGTCAGACGGAGTCTGTGCTCCGGTCATGCAGGAACAACTGAACTAATTAACTTTTTAATGAACTGATTCAGTTACACTGAAAACAACTGCTTTGCCCGTCACTAGTTTGTGTGTTTGTGTTGCATATAAAACGACGACATAGAGGTTTCATGCAGCCGCACTAATATGACCCCGCCCACATTGAGGAGGCACTATGAAGTCATGTAAAATTCAGTATTTGCATTCAATTTGTTCATTTTAATTTGTAATTTGCTATTTGTGTTGATGGATAATTGCGCACTTTGAGGGTGAGCACTTTGTTGTGAAGCTAAACCATTTAGTAAGTAATATAAGAAAAGATATGCAAGTTCAGAACTAAAGTGATCCGATTATTAATCTGCACTGAATTTTCGTCTCCCATGTTCACATGAAAACAATCATATGTACAGTGATGGGAATTATTTATCCTTGTCTCCTGTGTTGATCAGAGTCGTGAGTTAAGGTTTGGGTGTGGACCTCAGAGGATTCTCACATTTCAAAGAGGGCCCCGGCACTCTTCGGTTTGGGAATGGCTGTGTTATGCAATGCATGGCCCAAGATAACAATAATATCATGAGACAGCAATTATGCAATAATCAATCACATGAGATTACATAACAATGCATCACAATACATGTCTATAACTGAAGAAAACAACTGCTCCAAAAAAGGTAAAGTGCAGTAAAACCTGTTAGCTTCCATTCATGTTAACCCATGGTAAGCGCCACCAAGAGGAATCATGTAGTAGTTCTACTAATAATAATAATGATAATAATAATAATAATAATAATAATAATATATCTCAAATTTGGATATCTATTTGAATGTGTGGGGTAATAACATGTTTGAGTTTAAAATTGACAGCCTAGAAGCGCACAGACTGTCTGAGATTAGTGTCAAAAGTTTCAGCAGAGGGCGCTGTGAACGCAGCATGGCCTTAGGTCTACTTTGAACGCCCTCTTGGACAAGCAAACTGAACTGAGGGAGGGGAAGATCACCCAAAAGGCCCAAAAGGCAGTATGATAGATACCATAAATGATAAATGATTGAACAAATCTGTTGAATCATCCATTAACTTAGCTGTTAGCTCCACCCAAGTGCTCTCCCATGTGAGAACAAGAACTGAACTTTCTTAGGCATTTAAAATATGACGGTCCATGCAGAAGACAGTCACAGGGGCCGTGCTGTGGTTGTTTTTGTGCTCACTTTTTGTCACTGTCACACTACTCTTGTTATCGGACACACTGGGACAATGTATGTCTGTTTGAGGAGAGAAGAGCGACCATTCATTCATTGGATTCACAATATTAAGTTACTGGGAAAGTGCGAGCGGTTAATCCACTTATTATGCTACTGCATTATCACAGTTATGGCCTGCACTGCGGCATCAGTGAAGTGGAAGCATGTGTTTATACTTACGAGTGAATGCATTCTGGCTCATTCTTACCTGGGGAGGAGGGTGGTGAAGGAAAGGTTGTATAAAGGAGGCGTGGTCGAATGGCGCTGAGAGGGGCACAGATGGAGGAAGGACACGCCCTCTTGCCTAACCTGACTGGACCGTCTGTCCGCCCTGAGGGTAGCTTCAGGTCAAGTGGCTCGTCCAATGACAGCATGGCTGCTGGCGACTGCTGCCCACCTGGGTAAAAAGAACCAGGTTAGTAAGCGACTAAATGCAAACAACAGCCATTTGGTGACAGAAAAATGTATTTTAAAAGCTATTTTCTCAGTTTTTTCTCTGTGAGACATAACAAAGCTAGTTGCTAAGAGAATATCCCATTCTATGGCATTGGTTTTTAAGTCATTCATGGGCTAACCGATAAGCTGTTTATTTTCTTGATTCACCGGGTAATCATTCGGTCGATAAAACGTCAGAAAATGATCAGTGCATCTCAAACCTAGAAATGACGATGTTCTCAAAAGCCAAAAATGATTTAGTTTGAATGTTTTCTTTGTTACATGGAGCAAAGAATCCAGAAAATATTCACATTCAGGAAGCTAAAAAAATCAGAAAACTTGGTTTAATTCTTTGGAAAAATGCTATCATTATCAAAATATTTATAGAGTCATTTGTTTCAGTCCTAATTCGAGTCCACCAAAATACACAATGTTCATCAAGGTTATGGCAGGAATGTATGTTACTGTAGGAAAAACGACAAGTGCTAATAATAAAACTGATGACGGCTGAATTCCCTTAAGTTCCAGGGTCCTGGCATTGATCGTACTGGCTCACTGTCATGTCTTACTGGAACCCTCGCATGGATCGCAGCCATCCTTAACATTATTAGTAACATATGTGTTTTTCCCTACTATGAAAAAGCCCAAACTGCTACATATTCTATCAAATTAGATGGGGAAAGAAAATACAATATAACATAGCTCCAATGACTTTCCACGAGGTGCACATTTTCCTTTTGCAATCATGCACACACTCTTAAAAGCCTGATTGAATAATTAAGGCTAAAGTTTTGATGGAAATACACCGAAAGATAAATAGAAATGTCGATTTAGATTCAGCTCCAATATACAAAGACCATTTAGCCAATTTGAGAATAATGGGATCGTCGAATGCTGTGCTGTGAATTTCAGTTGCTGCTCTGTTCCTGAGGGAAAAACCTCTGAGAAGCATTATGGTGTGGGCTCGTTATTGTGATCCTCTACATTTCTGTGGTCT
Source organism: Solea solea (assembly GCF_958295425.1). NCBI lineage: Eukaryota > Metazoa > Chordata > Actinopteri > Pleuronectiformes > Soleidae > Solea > Solea solea. The sequence goes on from NC_081143.1 coordinate 24,554,550, forward strand.
GTGTGCACCGCGGGCCTGACCAAGATTTTGCAGTAGTTTTCCACCCATAGCGATAACATACTCAGGGATGAAGCATGAGGCAGAACGCCACTCTGGTCCCTGACTCAACTCCAACGTTCTTGGTAGCCGGAGTGACTCAAGACGCAGATGAAAAGAGAAATCTCACGGCAGGAAGCGGAAGGCATAGACGTGCGATGAAACACACAGCAAACCTGCAGGGAAATGCTTGACGACTGCTGGAAAAGATGACGCAAATATTGTCCTTTTTTGGTACACTTGAGAGCTGCCGAGAAGCTCATCTAGATTCTTGAATTTGCATATGACATATGCATTTGTCAGAGATGCAATATTTAAATGTTGTACTGACAGTTGGCTTGAAATTCTTTATTATTTAGTTTTAAGAAAAGAAGAATTTTTCCAAAGCTCATTGAGCCCTCTACATTTTAACAAAACAATGTTCTGTATAAACAATGATAATGATAATATAAACAATCTAATGAGTTATTAGTTATTTACATGTGTACAGACATACAGTGTGTTCCAGGCATTTAGAGATCGACCCATTTTCCATTAAAAACACATTCATGTAACAGAGTCAAACCTGTGACTAACTTTACTACCAACTGCTCTTAATCCTGACAAAATCATGTGGATTAGTTATGTGGGAAGTTAATGTTTTACCAAAAGGTTGGAAAATAACAGACCTGGCTGGAACTGACAGGGGACTCTTTGACGTTTGGACAGCTTGTGTTCATGCTAAGCTAAGCTAATTGTCCAGTTTTCGGACACAAAGCAGACAAAGAAATTTCCCCAAAATGTCAAACTATTCGTTTGACCCTCGTCTAGAAATAAATCTGTCTTGGGGATGATTTTTCCCACATGAGGTACAAACACGTCCTCAGGTGTTTAGTATTTTATAAAACAATCATAACGTATTTAGTCCTCCAGAATGGCGCCAGGCGTGGGCTGCAAGTCGATTTGTGACGACTGCAGAATCTCTACTGGGTCTCGCGCCGTATGGCTGTTTAATGATAGCTGACAGCGAAAGGCATTCTTAATTTACTTTCACTGACTGGATTCAAACCGGCAGCCTTCCAGCTGCATGTACACCTCCTCGACGTCTAAACTTGCTGTCGCCACAGATTCTTCCACAGTCACCGTCAGGATCCCTCGACATAATATGAGGCAGAAGCTAAACCACAATGAAGTCAGTGTTTAGGTCCCTCTACCACGCTGCCAGCTACCTCACCACACTGGTTTCACATTCCACAGCAAACTCATTGACTTCTCTCACACACACACACTCTGCTATTTGGAGGTATTGTGAAGGCATGCACATACTGGACCATATGTATCAAGGCACGCAGGCTGGAGTCACACCAGACATGCGCAAGACTCGTAGCCACACGCGAGCTTCCTCCCCTCCCCTCCCGCCCACCTTCAGCAGCTCCTCCCCCCTCTTTTCCCTCGATGACCTGCGTTTGGGCAGTGTGCCCAGACCCTCTTATGGATACCCCCTCCTGCCTAAAACAACACACTTTACACACAAACATATGTGCTTCATGCACACGCAGACATGTATAGACTCTCACTCACGTTTCTCTGTTTGTGTGCGTACGGTCAACCCCACGGGTAGAAAGTAATGAATTACATTTACTCACGTTACTGTAATTGAGTAGGTTTTTTGTGTACTTGTCCTTTTTGAAATAACTTTGTAATTTTACTTTTACCTAAGTATGTTTTTTGTGAAGTACTATACTTCAGCACGTTTTATGAGGACAGGTGAATTGGCGTTAATTAAGGTCCCTGAGTGAGTGAGAAAGTTAAAGCGTTTGTGACCTTTGACCCATGTTGTCTGATATGTGTTTACATATTTTATAGTGTCAGCACTTAATTAAAAACAATTCAATTCAATCCCTTGTCGTTTTTGCAAGACACAAGAAAGAACCCCAACCTTGTTGAAACAAATAACAAATTACTTTTACTCAAGCTACTTGGCTACTTGGCTACTTGGTCATTTTCAGACCAGTACGTTTACTTGTACTTAAGTAAAAGCTTGTCAAAATAGTGGCACTTTTACTTGGGTAGAATGCCTTGCTTTTAATTCCACCTAACCTGAACCTCAAAACCAAGTCTTAAAATCCATTCTGTCCTGTGTGGAAGTGAGGATGAGATATAATGTCCTCATAACCCACAAGTGTCCTCACAACACTGGTTTGAAACCAATGGTCCTCCCAAAGATAGCAATACAAAACCACACACACACACACATACACTTATAACCTTTCATAACAGAATGCAAATGCATAAGTAACTCACAAACACGCTCAATTGTCAACTTTGTTCGGTTGTATTTCAAACGGTTCACACGTGCACCACAAACAGCGCTGGGCTACGTAAACACGCACGGCCACATTCTCTGCACTGGAGCTGTTTATTGCTCATGCATACACACCAAGGTTATTATAGTTAACGGAAACTAAAAATGAACTGACAAAAGAATAATAACTAGAGGTTTTTTTTAAGTTTTTTTTATAAACCCTGATAACTAAAACTGAATTGTGTGTTTATAAAACTAACTAAAATCGTAGCATAAATGTGTGCTTAGTTTTCATCGACACCTTTTGGGTTCATATGAAGTTTGTTTATTCTTTCTCTGCCGGAAAATTTGTTGTATTTTCATTCATAATAAAATATATATGTATATATATGTATATATATATATACATACACATATATATATATATACATACATATATATGTATGTATATATACACATATGTATACCCAAACGCACATAAACAATATTTCCCTCTGACAGGAAACCTTTGCTTCCACAGCGCCCTGATCTGGCCTCTTTCTCCCATTTTTTTTTTTTTTTTAATGTTTTTTATTTTTTTTCTCCTTTTACTTCCCTCCCTCTCACTCCTTCCTGTGGTTTTCCTCTCCCAGTCCTCCAGCAGAGCATACCTCTCCCGTTCTCCTCCCCACTCCTCTGCCTCAAACTCCTCCCCTTTTCTTCTATTTTTCTTATTCATGTCTTGCCATATTCTGTCACAGGAGATATGTTGAAATGAGGCATTCCTGACTGCTGCAGGGTATGGTGCGTCTTTATGGGGTGTATGCATTGTGAGACACATGTATTTCCCTTTTATCCTCATTCCAGAATCTCATGTTTCCCAAACGTAGCATTAGACTGGAGAGGTCTTTTTTTTTTTGGGGTCTTTGAGTGCAAGAAAAGAAAGGAGGAGCGGGACAAGACAGTCCATCACTCCTTGTTTTTAAGGGGTTACAGTCCTTTGATCTTTCCATCGTCCTTATAAGGTATTATGCAATACTACTGCAAGAGCAACGGAGGCAGGAGAAGATGGTGCTTTTGTGACAAGAGTAGAGAAGCGTGTACTGTATAAGTGCGAGGGGGGTAATGTGTATTCATGGGGAAATGTCTGGAATTGGCTGAAAGTGGACACCTCCTCAAGCAGCAGTGAGGAAATCAGAGAGCGGCGAGTGGGGAAAACAAAAGGGATTCTGAGGACACGGACGCAGGATTCGATTCTTCATGGAGTTCTTCTTACGCCAGCAGAGAAGTGACGAGATAGTTCTTGCACGAAAAGGACGAGGAAAACAAATTAGAGTTCCTCTTCTCTTATTGACAAAACCAAATCACACAATCTGACCGAGGCGTTCATCCAAAACACAAACGACCATATCATGTTTCACACTCGAGTCACAGAGACAAAACCACCGCCACTGCACTTAGGTGGTTTCTGTCACCACGGCAGGCGACAAAAAAAGGAAATTTATTGACAGTGTTCACAACTTGTGAACGTGTTGAACCACTGTTTTATATGATGTCAGCTGTGATTCACAGCATGCTCTTTATGGCGACGTGAGTTTTTTTTTCTTTCTTCCTCCCCCTCGGGGCATGAAAAATGGCATCATGTGAGAAGACGGAGAGTGCGGAGGAGGTGAAAACAGGGAGGGAAACCATGGGAGTCAGACGTGGTCTCTCACCCTCCCTGCTCACATTATATGTCTCAATATTCTCCTCTTTCTCTCTCTTCCTCTTGTGTCTTTGGCGACGCAAAGTGATGCAACTCTGCAGAGCGAGGCTGCAATCGCCACAGCAGAGCCTGCAGTGTCTCTTGCACTGACACTGGCGTCTTAACCACTTAGGAGGGGAGTGGTGGCAGCTGTCAAGGGAGGAGGAGTGGGCGAGTAATCTCTCAGAACAGGGATTATTTCACTCTTTACGTGAAAAAATAAAAGACGGGTTCTTTCCAGACTCTGTACATCATTAAACTCATTTTAAATCCCCCTGAGACTCAGACCGACAAAGTCAGTTAAACATGTCTGACTACTTTTAAGGGTTTCTTTAAAACTGGAATGAATATGTTGTTAACATTTAAGATGCTCAATATTTGTATGTATGGATGTTTCTGTGGCTAAAACAAAAGAAATTCAAAAACTTAGGATGTGGCGCCCACACAGAGGCAACATAAGGCCCTGGGGCCACATGTGGCCCGTGATCCAGTGTTATCCGGCCCGCGACGTCCTCACAATGTTGAAAAATGTTTTTTTTTTCAAACTTCAAAATGACGATGTTCTCTCTCATTTTGTCCACAACCAACGTTTTTCAGATTTAATGATTTCTTTGCCAAAATGGAGCAATGAAACCATAACAATCAGAAAGCTTGTTTTAATTATTACAAAAAAAACAACTACAAATGTGATGAATCGACTATCAAAATAGTTGATGATTCATTTTGCTATTGAATAACGATAATTGGACCTTTATAATTTAACGTGTCGTCATTCACTCAGTTTAACTCCCCTCCTGACAGAAATCCTTGGTCTTACTTAGCTCCCATTTTTGCTTCTCATCGGTCGTACTTTGTGAAACGAATGGAAGCACTGCGGGGGAAGAGATTCGGCTTCCTGTTTACACCGGCCGGCACATGCCCAGAGTACACGAGTGGTCACGCTACAAACGCTTTTAGTTCTGTTCGTATGGAAGCAGATTATTACGTCCGATACTGAGCAGAAGAAGCTCATCTGGAGGCAGATGATTGTTTTAATTTGAAATTGCTGTTGCAGATGCAGTGTGATGATGAGGAAGATGAGATATGTGTCCAAACTAGAGCACAGACAAATCTTTTATACGAGTATCTCCTGAGCTGAGCCTTAACTGTCAAGCCAAGAGGAGGATGGCTCTCCAAAAATAGTTTTTCCCCTCTATTTACAGTAAAATTAATAGGGAAGTGTACTAACTCTGGAAAAACTAGCAATAGACAGTTAAAAAAAAGTCATACATCTCACCACCTCCAAAACACTGGAAGGCGTTATCTACTTGAGAGGAACTACAGATAACAACGAATGTATTTTGGCCGCACTTTCTCTGCCACGTGTCTGTTACTCACTCGCTAATTTCTGGCCAACGTCTCACTTTACCCAGTTATTTAGAATGTACCCTAACTTTTAAATGGTCGTTGGCTACTTACAGCTTGGGTGAAGGTTTCCTCTTTACTCTGAAGTGAAATGTAAAGATTGGAAAAGGTTATTTCTGTCAAAACATGGGAGTTCTATAGAAGTCGAGTGCGTCTTGTTCTTATATGGAGGAAAAGTTCTATCGCGATATATATATATATATGTATATATCATTATCTTATTATCGCCCAGCCCTATATATAAGTCATAATATATTACTAAGCATTCTCACAACAATTTTCTTGTCTCATTTGTCCGACAGAAAGAAGGAGAAGCTCTGCAGGCTTGATTTGCAATTAGAGTCCGAGCTTCTTCTTCTTTTTTTTTTTTTTTTAAAGTCAACTGCAAAAACTGTTCTATTTCTTCTCCAGAGTTTCAGAGTGGAACGAGTTCAGACACAACTCTCTGGGCTGTTGAGTGCCATGTTGGAAAATGTTGGGAAACTGAGCTGCAGCACATGAGGCCAGTTTGACAGGAATTGGCGAATAGCACCGCTTTGTACAAAAAAAATACCGGTTACTGCCGTAATTAACTGAGTAAATGGAGATGAAAATGACCTTTAAGAGTGTTGGAAGCAGACAGCGATGATAATGGAGGGAAGTCAAGAGAGAGAGATTGTTCATTCTAAGAGAGAGGACAGAAGACAAATATTTGGAATCAGATGGAAACAAGATCAGCCGTGACTGTAATAAAGGATAAACCCACCTCATACCACTTTATCCCTCCATAGCTCCAAACTGAACTGAACCATGTATAGTCATAGTATATCAACTTCATATAAAAACCAGTTTGAAGCACTGGGCGCCCCGTTTCTCTCTCTCTCTGGTTGAAATGATGGTTGTTCCCTTCAGGAGAAGCATGAGGTTTTAATCTGGTTTTAATCATAAATCAAACCAAGCACTTTTTTTCCCCCTTTATTGGGAGGGACGAAAAGCATTAACATATTTTAAAGCTGAATCAGTATTTTTATATTAACCCTGAATCAAACTGCTGTGTATGTGTAGTGTGTGAGAGAGAATATCACAAACTCTGCAGGTCCACGACACTCTGTTAAAGATAGGGTGCGTAATTTAATCAACTCTGATTGGTTGAGATCTTCTCCATGTTCCTGATGGCTGTAGCCTTTGTCATACTGTAATGACCACCGCCTGTCTGTGTTTCCACCACTGAAGCAGAGACTGTGGCACAAAGATGAGTGGGCAACATCCAGTATTTTCAAAGCGGAGCTTTAACAAAGGCAGCCGGCGGGAGGAGATGGGACGAATGAGTTGCATTTTTTTAGATAAACATCTCTTATTTAATTGTGTGTACCATTGCTTTGCAACTTGAGGCAACTCCGGATTATTCAGTTAATCTGTTGTTTATTTTCTGACTTGATGAATCAGTAGTTGTCCAACAAATCAGAAAATGGTTGATCGGTGTTGCCCCAAACCTCCTCAAACGTGTTTTTTTTTTGGTCCGCGAGCCAAAGATATTCAGTTTACTGCCGCAAGGAGACAGAAAAACAAACCAGCAACAATAAAATCACATTGTTTATATTATTCCTTTTTTCTAAAAAAGATCCAAATGAACAATTTTCCACAGACATATTTGCTCTGTTTGCTCAAGTGTTGCTTCCACTCTCCCTGCGTCTCACACACACACACACACACACACATAAGCACAGTGAGCCATTTGTCATCGTCAGACTGAAGTACTCCCGCCCACGTCGGTGACCCATTAAACCATTAAAACATAAATGAAGTTTTTACTATCCTCAGCAGATTTCATCATAAGAGTCGGCAGACCTTGTCTTCACACCAGCCCTGCCCTGCCGGCACACACTGTGCGCTTGTCACCAAGCACTTTCACTTCAGGCTACTATACAGGCCCACAGGAAACAAATGCTAACACTGATCCATGTTCTGTGGACGTGTTTTTTTTTTAACGACACATTTGCCACGTAAACTTTCATGAGAAATACCAAGCTACACTGTTTCTGCTGCCTCCAAACAGCCAATAAGACAAACACGTGTGTCTCTCTGCAGCCAATTCAATATGATTAGTAATGGAATGGGTTTAAGATTGTGATGGTAGGATTACCTTTAGCAGAAATATCATCCCATAAAAAGCCAATCAGGGGATGGGGGTCATGTCCTAAATTCAGTGGCTTCCAATGCACAGTTAAGTCTTTTCCATATTCATTTTTTTAGCTGGAGAATAAAATCGGTCTTCCCATCAGGCCAATAACCCCATTGTTTTTGTTGCTGTTCTCTGGTGAGAACTGTGGCGCATGAACTGAGCCCCCAGGCCAGTTTTAAGTCCGACTCTGGTCCAATTGAACGTACACACGCAGTAATAACTCAACTCCAAATCTCCATTATCTGGGTGTCTGAGTCCAACTTTGGGAAATTCAATTTAGTCCCATTTCCAGTCCTGTTTACACATGCAGTATGTCAAAAGTCTGGTTTTAGTCAGACTAACATGTAAACATACTAAATGATTACTGCCCTGCACTTCTGGCGAGTCATTAAAAACAGATTGTACCTATAAGGCACAGTATGACACCAAGTTTTTTGTTTTTTTCGATACTGTTACTTTTTAATACCGCTGCAATGCGCGGTATATGATTTTCCATGTATTGGGGGATAAGCCTTATATATTATGAAGACCCTTTAAGTTTCCAGAAATAATATATGTGTATATATATATATATACACACACAAACACACAGCATATATGTACTACCTAAAAAATAAATAATATAATAAAATATCGAGCTTTCAATGCTATGATTTGTGGCCGACATTACGCTGGTATTTTGACTGTATTTACTTGTGTTTTAACGTCAGTTTAAATGTAAAAAAAGGTTGTTTTGGGACGGAATCGTGATACATTGGTGTGTGCGGGCCGGAAAATCTGGGACTTTCCCTCACGAACGGGCAGAACAAAGGCCCTCCGATGTCAGTCACTGCAACTGCCGAGCCAATGGTAACCATCCCAAGCAGTGTTGCACTTTCCATTAGATTCCAAGAAGTAATCATGACCATTAACCATATTTGGAAGGCCGTGCCGCCTGGACTGCCGCTTGCTGAAGTTTATCAACAACTTCAGAAGCTCCGCCGTAACTAAATTGCATTATTTTTATCGCGGTAAAAGAAACAAACTTATGAGTTAATTAGACACTTGCTGCGCGCCGCTCTTTGAAACATGGCACATCCTTTGTGACGGTTACACACTGCCAAGATACAAAGGTATAAACTATTACCCATCAAGAATGTATGGTGTAAAAAGTACAATGTTCCTCTTTGGGTACCCTTAGAATGGCCAATTTTCACCTTAAAATTTGCACTAGCTCCGCACCAACCCCCACCGGTCGCTAAAATAAATAACCATTATCCTCAACCTCACACAGTGGTGTGAATAGACCGAGCTACAGACTTTTCACAGGACGCAGATTTATTCCCAATGAGATAATCTGCTCACTCATCATCCTCCTCTTCCTCACATGTACTTCACACACTGGTTTAGGAAACTAGATTAAGACTGAGCGAGAGATAAGGTGACTCCAATCCGACCACATACCCCGGTATATAAGGGAGAGCAGTATTTCTGAATTTTCCCTCCAACGACCACAGTTTGAGAAGCAACGCTCTGGTGAGCAGAGGCGACACACTTGCCAACTGACCTGCTGTGAATTATCCAGAGATTTTCCTGCTGTGTTCTCACATATAGGCTCAGGAAATCTGGCGGTAAAGGTTCTGTGTTTTCCTTCTGCTGTTGCTCCTCTACATTCATCATTGTTGTTTTTTAAGCACTTTAACTGTGACAGATTTTGGTTTTGAGGTCATGTGCATTTCACCGTCTCATTTTACTACCACAACCTTCTTTCGCCTAATATTTCTTTCCTCCTCATCCCTTCTCCTCTCTTACACCCCCCCCCCCCCCCCCCCCCCCACCGTTTGGCAGTGGGGCAAAGTCAACACAGAAAACCTCCTCTCTGCTTTCCCTCCCTGTAATTCCTCACCATCAGCGGAGCAACAGATCCCACCCCTCGCCAGTCCTTTCATCCCGCCGCCACTCTCTGAGAGACAAAGTCGAAAGACTTAGTGTTACGGTTAAAGTTGAGTGCAGTTATGGTTACAGCACGGAGATGGAGAAGAGGAAGGAGCACTCGGAAGGGAAGGGAAGGGCAGAGAAAGGAAGGAGAGAGACAGAAAGACTGTTGACAGAGGCAGCCAAGATCAGTGCATGAAATCAAACTTCTTTCTTTCTTTCTTTGCAGCCCTCTTTCATTCCCTCAGCTCTGTCATCCAGACCTAAAACACACAAACACATGCGCTTCACATTCCTACGTGCAGAGCAGATTCACCCAATTTGTTTCCACTCTGTGTGTGTGTGTGTGTGTGTGCGCACGCGCGTGTGTGCCAAGTCAGTAAATAATAACCAATCCCAGCTGTACTGTAGGCCGTTCCTCTCATTCTCCGTGTGGGGAAACAAAGAGGGCGAGAGAGGGGAAAAAGGCTCCATCAAATTACAGAGTAATGAGCTGGAAAGAAGTCAGTGGAGACTCGAGCAGGAAGAATCAGTGACATTTTAATGATAACTGGCATCGTGACTCCTATGGTCCTGGTAGTCAGTGACCACTGTGTGGGAACACAATTGGAACAACAATAATAATTGTACTTTTTTCAATTTTTACACTGGTAAATAAGCTGCAGTTTTCAAAATTATTGCACACAATATAAGTTTGCATCCTCACACACTATACCGACACCATAGCTTTAAGTATCTTCTTTTTTTTAAATTTAGCTTAAGAAACGTCCACGATGTTTTTGACTTTTTGCCGATACATGTAGTGAAATTGCAGCAGATGTGGATATAAAATATCTCTATTGTGCAAAATAAATAAGCATAAAAAACAACAACAATGGTTGTAGGGGGGCGTGGGCGTAGCAGTCAAGGAGGTAGCAGCTTTTTTCAACCTACTGTTTGAGTCATTACTCATATCAATCTTGGTGCATTTGCCGACATCCGATACCAATATCGTGTCGATAGTATTGTTATCTGATCCAATGATTTTGAAGATCTATCAAGAACTTTTCCTGTCAATTCCACAAATAATCATCTGGAGAATCCACGTGGGATGTCTGGGGTTGTCCTGCCTCCTGTATGTTCCACCAAGACACCGCCACCCCCTCGCCTGGATGTTCTGAACATCATCATCATCATCATCATCATCATGTGAACAACAACCTCTGGAAAATGCCTGGATCCAATTTTCCCCAGAAATTATTGGGAGCTCATGCCTGGAAATGTCTTTGGTTGACCCAATGATAGGCCAGCAATCTGTCCAAGGTGTGCCTCTCACCCTGTGTCAGCTGGAGTGGGCTGCAGCTTCCACCACAACCCTCAAAGGATAAGTGGGTGGGTGGATGGATGGATGGATGGATGGGTACCAATATTTTTCCCGAATATAGGCCCACGCCACCTCTGCAAACCATTAAAAGGCTGTTTTCATCAGATTCCTTCACAACAATGGAGTGAACCTATGTTGAGTTTAATATTTTACAATCATTAATTATTATTTCATGGAAAACACGTGATGAAGGGATCTATGGAGCAAGAGAGGGCAGCAAGTGGTTCAACACCTCAAAGCAGCGAAGAAGAAAAGAGAGCTGAAGTAAGTGGACAGTAAGTTCATTGTTGTCCACAACTGTGGACCAGCGGAGCACAGAGGAAGTCCATTTCTGATCCAATGTCCATCTGACATACATTTGATCCCTCCTTACAATCGTTCGCCTCACATTTGCCATTTTTTCCTTCAACCATTTTCCTCTTTCTTTCTTTTTTCAGGCCCTTTTTGGCTTTTACCTCCTTCCTTAAACCCAAGAGAAATAGAAGCAAAGAGAGAGAGAGGCAGCAAGGGAAGAGAAGAATAAGAAAGAGGGAGAGAGGGTGAAGTGGGGAGTGATGGAGGGGGTGCTGGGGTGGGGATTGCGGAATTCGGTCTGTGTTTGGTTTGGAAGTGAAGGCCCCGGCGCTGGGCTCTCGGGAGGATAACGGAAAAGAGAGGGAGAAGAAAGGGAGGTTTATGAATGTGAGACCCTCACAGGTGGTCGGCACATACTGTTGCTGTGTGTTTGAATGTGTGTCTTCACCGTGGCATGTTGACAATGTTAACGATATCTGCTCTCACGGCATGTGTGTACATTTGTCTGTTTGTTTGCAGATGTTGGCACAGATGCTCGTAGCATGTAAGAATCCAGAGCAGGAAGATGGCGAGAGAGAGAGAGAGAGTGAGAGGAGGTGAATAAGACATTCCTAAGAGGGAGGAGGAGGAGGAGGAGGAGGAGGGGGAGATGTAGGGAGCCAGTGGTTAGTTAGCGGTTACAAACTAAGAGGAGAAAAATGAATGTCTGGTCCAGGGCTGGGCCCAAAAACGATACCACAACCCGACCAACGAGCCAGAGGAGGAGGAGGAATAAAGGAGAAGAGAGGGTTGAAATGAATTATGCTGAAGAGAGGACAGGGGACACCACCTCCTCCTCCTCCTCGTTCTGCTCCTCGTTCTGCTCCTCCACCACCACCCACCCTCCTCCCATTTGAAGTCGGCTAACTCCTGCCTGTGCCGCAGGGGAGAAATGGGGGAGTGGAAGCTTTTACAGCCGGACTGAACCCGCTGAACCCGTTTTCTTCAACTAGCAGGGAAAAGTAAGGAGACAACAGAGGGTCACGGCCACCAGCCACACAAGAGACTTCAGTGGGGGGGGGCTTTCAGGTTGGGGGAATGAGATGGCTGTAGGTACGAGGAGGAAGGTGGGGAGGAGAGGATGGGTGGAGGGAAAAGGAGGAAGGTCATCACAGGTCTCAGAAACAACTTTGTTTGTCTGCATTCACTTTCTCTCGTTGACACCTTGATTTGTTCATCTCCCATCATCTCCACCTTCTTTCCTGACTCCACCCATTTTTCTCCCTGAATTCCTTGCTTTCCTTTCATATTTCCATTGTATACAATACGTCTTTCTGACATTTTTCCTCTCCCGCAACTGTTTGCGTCCTAACCTTTATTATTGGTTGATCCCACATCATTTCCTTGCCTCCTTGTTTTATTTGGCCCTAACATCATCAGTTCAACTCTTTCTTTTTATTCTTTTTCCCACTGTACTTTCTCCTAACCATAGTTTTTCATGTCTTTCACCTACTTTTTTCTTCCCTTGACACGTTTCTTTTTCCCATTTTTTTTCATTTCTCATGTTGTTTATTTGCTTTTGTTTTCTTGTGTTTTCTTTTTCTCTCTTTTTCACGAATTCCTTCATAGGTGATCCTCTTCTTCCTTCAAGTACATTTTAACAGATAGTAGACGGATGACAAACTAACCGCTACACCACCGGGTGCCTCTCTCAAATCCAGCTTCATTTCCATACCTCATTTCCGCATCTTCCTTTATAATATTTCTTTTACCACATTTCATTGCTTCACATTATTTACTTTCCTACATCCTTATTGGCCCTCTGCTTGTACCATTATTTGCTCGCTTCCTTCCTTCCCCCCTTCTTATGTACACTCACAGCGCTCGCACACATGCACACACGCTGTCACACATATGTCGTGCATCACTCCCACCCTGCAACAGACAGTGTGGGTGGAAAGGGGCTCGAAAGCAGACACACCCAACAACAACAGGAAAGGAGTTTGCTTGGCCCTGGGCCATTTTTAAAAAAATCCATCCTACAGCATCTGTCCAACCTTTAGAGAACAGCATGATGCAACGAGCTTGCAACCTGAACAGGGTTGCGTCACATAAAAAAAAACCCTCACAAACTCTTCATTCTCACCACCATGATGTGATGCATCATAGAAAAATCTGTAAGGAGTCTCATTGGTCTGGCTCCATGGTGTTTCAGTGAAGCAAACACATGAATGTGAGCCACGCAGGAGGTGGAAGGGTTGTTTTCTGTGACTGGTGTCAAGTGGGTGGACTTATGGGGAGTTGGATGGCCCAAACCACTTCGTGAGACTTTCTGTGGACAGAATATAAAAGCAATAGTTGCAAGTGGAAACGTATGCAACAAGAGTAACAGAGGGCCCAGCATATAACCCTGAGGTACGCCATATATGCCATATATCAAGGTAGCACTATGATTTTCATTGTGGTTTAAGTGGTTGCTTGCTTTCTCAAATTGTTGATTATTTTGTCCGTAATGTCTCACCTTGGACTGGATATGATATTACTTTTTCAGTTTACTCATATAGTCGTAACAAACCAGCCTGTCCACACATCTGAGAAGCTGGAACCACCAATATATTGCATATGGTGACAGATGAACTTCCTTCTAATCAGCAGGTCAGTTCAGTGAGTTGTTACGTTGAATAATAATATTGATTACTCAATTGAACAGTTAATCATCAAATATTTTGATAATTGATTTATCTGGGTTTTATTTATTTCCTTTTTTTAAATAATGAAAACAAGTTTTTTTGATTTCTGGTTTCTTTGCTCTGTTTAAAATAGAAAGAAATTAAAAACAAGACATTTGAGAACATCATCATTTTCCCGCAGGTTTGGGTAAAACACAGATCAACACCCGTCAACATCGTCTTACATTAACTTTTACAGACCAAACGACAGATCGATTAACCCGAGAAAACAATCGACAGATGCAACGATGATGAAAGTAATCATTAGTTATACAGCAGCCCTATAACAACACAGTCTTATTCAGCACACGTGCAGGGACAATATCAACCAGATGGTATCTGTTATTACACACATTTATTTAAGCCTATGTATTGAAAGTTCTAGTGTTTTGTGATGTTATTGCAGTTGAAATAAATCAAACTGACATGAAATATGGATGTAAGAGGAACTGGAGGATGTTTATTTTTGTCATTCTCACTGTAGGCCTACCTTTAGAACAGCCTGCGGACAGTCAACAGCCTCCTCTGCTCCCTGTGAGTCTGACTGAAGATGCTTTCGAGCCTTGAAAAATACACACAAACTGAGGACAGTTTTGCCACCTCAAAAAAAATCAGGCGCGTCTGTCCGGCGTTTCCCGAAGCATCTTCGATCAACTTATCGCGTTTACAGTATCTGGGTTTTTCAAAGTAAAAGAAATCGGTATTTCGAAAGCGGATCCTCCCACGGGGGCTCGATCGTTCCAAGAAGAGGGGGTAAAAAGAAATGCCTGTTGATTTGATGCGAGAGGAGGTGAACGAAAAAACCTTGTCCTGTGAAGTTTCTCTCGAAATCAGACTTGCGCGGTTTTAAAGGATATGGAGTAGAAGTGGAGGTGGGGGCTGGGGGGGAACTAAATTGTTAGTTAGAAAGAGCTGGGAGGGTAAAGAGCTTGTCCTGGAGGCGCATCGCTCGGTTGCGACGCTGGTCAACTGAAGCTCCAGCTGCGGAGAGGAGGGAAGAGGAGAGGGAGGAGGAGGCGTGGGGAGAGAGAGAGAGAGAGAGAGAGAGAGAGAGAGAGAGACAGCCTCCCTCCAGCTGTTGACTCTCACGACAGTCTGCAGTGTGTGTGTATCTTCTGGCACAAACACTGACCTCGTCAGTCGCCATGGAGTCCAAAACCCAAGTTAGGATTAAGATTTGTGAGTTGTGGTTCGATTAAAGGTCAGGCATGGTCCGCGCTTGGTCAGTCTGGACGCATTCCTACCAGAGAAGAAGACGCGAACGATGCTACAGCTCGCTCGGACACGTCTTTCAGCTGAAAGAGGTGCCAGAATGCCAGAATTCTGATTTTAATCTCACAAATCAGGCTGTTTTCCAATTTTCTTTTACATTTGGCCCTAAACCTCTATTTATAAAAAAATGTCCCATTTATTATATTATAGTTGTGTTATTTACACCAAACAAATTTGCACTCATATATTATTTATAAGTGAAACATCAGATGTTGCATAATTTTTGCTGCAAACTCGTAAACCAATTGATTGGGTTTGGTTTTGAAAACTTGGTACAAATGTACAAAATAAAACCAAATAACTAAATACATGTAAAGATATCTACATTTCTTTAACGTTTAAAAGTTGTTGTTTTTTTGCCCCCACACGCAATTGGGGTCCCCCTGGTGGTTAAGGTTAGGCTGTGCAAATGAATGCAAGTCAATGCAGTGTTTTGACAAGAACAGTTCTGTGCGTGCTTTCTGGGGGGTTAAGACCTGGTTTTAGGGTTAGGGTTAGGATTGAGCTTAGGTTATATTTAGGGTAAAGGTTAGTTTTTTTTTTTTATTCAATGATAAGCTGATATAGTCCAAATCCTCACTGAGTGGTCCTATTACTGTGAAATTACTCTTCCAATAATCCATATTTATCAGCTTCTCTTACCTTGATGGGCCTCTTATTTTGATGGTGGAACTCGTTCAACAATGCCTGAATAACTTGTCCCCACAGGGATACCGAAGTGTTTTATTCCAGACTGAATGTTGCTCAGGCACAATCAGTAAAGCAGCAGCTGCAGAGAATTAAGCTGTGAATTATGTTCTGGTATTGGTGTTTGGTTCTCTGGCCCCCTCTTGTGGTTGGGAGAGTTGTAACTCATTGATCTGAGTAGTTAGATTTATCGTGGAGTTGCAATGTGGTTCAAAAGTTCAACTATGCAGAGAAATTAGCTTAAAATCAGGTCACAGTATTCAATCACAATGACACAATAATGATTTGTGATTTTTCCACATAATTTCAAAGTGAATGTGTTTGAATTGTAAGTTTAATACGTTTAAGGTATTATTATTATTATACAAATACTGCTCACTGTTAATTTCTTAAGACTGTAATTGTATTTTGTCTGTAAAGTGTCTTATAGGCAATTAAGATGTTATTTCTTAAGACTATAATTGTATTTTGTCTGGGAAGTGTCAACATTTTTGCCCACAATGGGTTCCCATATTCATCAGTAATGCCCTTCAGAATCTTATTCTTTCTTTCTTCAAAAATGGGCTTGTTGTCTCTGACCAGTTTGTGAAGAGGGGGTAAATATATATATATATTTATTGATTATCCAGAGTTTTTATCTCAGTATATCAAAACAAGTGCAGAAAGAAACTGTATATTCCATTCAGCTGACTTTAATGCAGACATCACCTCTGCAACAACCATATGCAGAACACACTAGTGCCTTCTACTGGCCATAAACTGCAAACACACAAATGTCACTGATAGTAAATACTTTATAAAGGAGCCATGTGTGAATGTCGAGGCTATAATTATCATACCATCACCATTAATATTATATATGCTATAATTAAATGTCAATATCAGTATAACTTGTACCAGTCTCTGCTCCTGATTGTATAATTACATTGTAGTTATATGAACATGTCATTACTGTCTCTGTGCTGTGTAAACTTGATACAGTTTCTGTGTTGTTGTGTATCTGCATTTTGATTTGTTTAATGGAAATGGAAAAAAAATAAGCAGACATTGAAAGAAAATAAATTGCTGATATGATTTCAGGCACTCAGGAAGAACGTGGTTGTGACAGTCGCTACACTTTATATGGACAAAAGTATTGGGATGTCTGACCATTTCACCTACAGGGACTGAAATGACATATACGGTACTTTAATATGGAGTTAGTCCCCCTTTTGCAGCTATAACAGCTTCCACTCTTCACGGAAGACTTTCCTCAAGATTATGTGTTAGTGTTTCTATGGGATTTACTTTAGTCACTGATGTTGGACGAGAAGAACTGGTTCACCATCTCTGTTCCAGTTCATCCAAAAGGTGCGACTTAAACCCTGTTGTATGAACGTATGTTACGATCAGGCTTAAGGGAAAACCTGATCGCAACGAGAACGTGGAGACTCCCTCTTTGCAACTTCCAAGAAACCACCAGGAACAAACTTAACACAACTGTTTTAAAAGTTTATTTAAAAACAAGCACAAAATGTCTGCTGGCAGTCTGACTGTGGGTGCTTCAAGGGAAGAGCACTGCAGCTGCCTCTTATACTGGAACCTCCTGTGCAGGACCAATCAGCTCCCAGGATCCAACACAGGGCTGCCGACTTGTGAGAAAACCTTGGAGTGAGACTTGGTGGCGTGCGGGGCAAATGTATGGCTGGCCCAGTCGAGGTTACCACTACACACCCAAAATAATATTATTATATTTATTTATAATGCAAGAATGTAAGCTTATAATGCACTATAATCTAATCATTATAATAATAATAATTAAAACAATTACAGAATTATAATGTTATATAGATTGTAACACTACAATTGGTTTTAAGCACTCATTAATGCTTTATGCAATATGCTGTATGTATCATTAATGCTTAATAAAACAAAGAGTTACTTGTTGTCTGTGTCGGATTAAGATTTAACCTGTTCCATTGACGGCAGATTAGAAGAAGAATAAAAGACGCAACAGAACAAGTATGCTGTAATAATGCCGGTTGGTGGTTGGAATGTCTGTGTGGTGTGTGTCACCACCACACCCGTCCCGGAAACTAGATCCGTTCTGTGCATGTGCACAATGCGTCTACACTGTCCTAGATATCCGATCGTGTTCCGGGTATGGATCCGGCACAGACAACAGGAAATAGGGCGGGTGCTTGGCTGAATTTCCGAGAAATACGTGAGGAATAGGAGGTGTGGCTCATCAAACACACCTGCATTGACAGAGCAGTCATGAGGTCATCACACCTCCATAAATGTGTGACACAACTCAAATGCTGGACATTTGGTTATGTTCTCTCATGTCCTACCTTCAAACAAGCTACAGAATATCCAAGATCTGAACTGGAATTAGCAGAATCTACACTCTTACCCACATGAATGGGTGCCACTCCCACCTGGTAACAACATGGCTACCATGAGGTGAGATCCACACAAAGCAGTGTTCCACACAATGTGGAGAGCCACAAACAGCCACAAAACAAGTGGGTCAAACCGAAAGTTAGGTGATGATGGTTGCAACACACACAAAACGCCCCCCCCCCCCCCCCCCCCCCCCAGAACTGAAAGGTCAAAGATCTGCTGGTGCGTGGAGAGACTTCATCCAACTCAAAAGTCACAGTATCACCACAATAAATACATTTTTTGGCTGGGTTTTTATGACACAGCACACAAGCTTTTTGAACCTTGCAGCTGGCAAATATTACAAAAAAACACGCACTCAAACTAATACAAACTAAACTGACACTAAGCATTTCAAATTAAAATGAACTCATTTTGAAAACAAAATGTCAAAACTAAATAAGAACTTAAAACCAATGAAAAATCCTGTCATAAAACTATTATTATAACCTTGGTGTGAACCCATGTATATGAGCTTGTTTTTGTTTGCACACCTGACCCATTCTGTCTGTCAATTGTTAGCCTTTTTACAAGGGTGGTTGCACGTGGCACTGACAGCTCTGTGCATGCACCGGCCTTAGAGTATGGGCACTTTACTGTACCAGGAAACATAGCTGCCAGTGGAGACATTAAGAAAAACAGATTTTAACCCCTAATAAAAGCCTCACCTGATACTCAAACTTAAGTTTATTGTATTATCTCTTCAATTAGACAGCTCTTTTCTGAGTGACTAGAAAATGAAGTTTATAAACCCCAAACCACAGAGGAAATCTGTGTTTTTAGCATATGAGGACACAAGAACTGGTCGGTTTGTTTGTGCCACAGGTAAATCTGAATCATGGATTTCACATTCCAAACATAATACATTTCATTTGAGCTTAAAAATGGAGGCAGCATTGAATCAACAAGTCCTCATTGTTCCGTGATGTAAAAAAATGCTGGTTTTCTCAATGTGTCAATACATCACATGAGCTCGCCATTTAGTATTTCCAGTAAAACCTGTTAAACGGGTTTGTTTGGCTTTATTTCTCTGTACACTGCTGTCAAGTCATCTGGTTTTTTTCTACACCCTACATCTGCCCTCACGAAGGCTGTTACTCACACTTTGGACACTGGACACTTTGTTGCCCAGGAGCAAAGGGCCACCATGGGGCCCCGCTCTTCTCTGCTGGAGGAGGCAGCAGCATGGGGTCACTCTGCCTCTCAGACTCCCCTCTGTTACACTTTGGACTATCCGCTGCTTCGGTGTTAGGGTTGGGAGCTCTGGGGCGGATGGTGGGGGTGGAAACAGAGGGCGAAGACGAGGAGGAAGAAGGTGTGGAGGGCGAGGTGTTGAACCTGTCGGCAGCGGTGGTGCCCAGACGTAATGATCCTGTGTCCTGGTTGGTCTTTCCCCCCGAGGGCGCTCCTCCTCAAGCCGGCTGTCGTCAGCTAGGTTGTGCCCTTGGCAAATTCATAGAGACGAAAGGAGACGATTGTTTTGTTGTTTTCTTTGTCTGTGTTTGTGTAAATCCCAGTGTAATGAGGCTTGTGTGCATATATGCACAAGAAACACATAATCACACGGCCTATTTGTCATTCCAGTTTGAGCGTACATAGTCTCGGCTGGATCTTTAAATGTATGGTAGCACCATGCATGCTTCCATGATCTGAAAATATACAGGGCAACTTCACCCAAAATGAATAAAAACACATCGAGCCATGCATTTATATCTCATGAGGTTTTGAGATGAATTATACTTCCTCTGTTTAGTAATAATTACAAGTAAAACATTACACCCATAACCATCACTGTATGTCATCTAATTTACAGTAAGTTAGCATTTAGCTCAAAGTGCTTCTCTGTCTGCAGTCTGAACTGTTTGTTCTTAAAACAAACTCCATCGACTCAAGTGAAACTAACGATCTGAAACTGGCTCAGCGAGGTGAACAACCCGCATCTGTTAAGTTGTGTGATTCTCAGGAACGGATTTTCCCCTCCAGCCTCTTGGATTGGTTGAAACGTCTTCAGACCTAACTCAAACACGTACAGTTGCCTGCAGCTAACTAGTGAAGGTGACCGTCAAACTGTCATTGATAACTGACTAAAAATTAAATCGCACAACTCAATGACTCATAAACTTGACAGATAATCAGTTTGAGTGATAAGATTTTTGAGCTTTTACCACAGAGTTTCTGTCTGTTTACAGAGAGTCAAGGCTACAGTATTAGGAATCAGACACGTCATATTCAGATGTCTCCACATGCAGCTGACACATGCAATATGAAAGTAGACGACCCTTTATGTGCTTTGTCTTGTTCAACGTCGTTATCTCTCTTTGATAGCGGTGGTGAAGTGATCTGAGTGCTCTCTGTTTTCACTTGGAGAAACCTTGACACAGAACTGTTCTGGGTCGTTGACGCAGCAGCACTACGATGTGTGACATGAAGCAGTAGATTATCCACACGGATATAAATGTTTGACCATGTGATTTTTCTTAAAGTCGCAAGAAAAAAGAAAAAAAAAGACTGTATTGACGAAACTGAATGTGGGTTTGACTATTTTTTATTTTTGCCAAATCTTGACTCTGTTTATCAGTGCGATGACAAAGATCTTGTTCAGATCGGCCATGTGCTTTACAAACAAGAGGACGTGAGGAACAAGGAAGTGAGGAACACATTCAACCAGGAGTATACACAAATACACAGGGGTGTGTATTTGCAGTACTGTGTACACTTTTGCTGCAATGATATTTGGCTCATAGAGGGAAAGGTACATAAAAAGAAGCCAAACAATGTTGGGAGAGGTTCTTTTTGTTTGTTTTTCCAAAAATGTTTGTCAAAGACCACAAATGGGCCTGTGTTGTTGTGTCTCTTGCTCCTGTTCCACATTGATAAGTGTATATATATGTACATGTATATGTATATATATAGATATATATGTATATATATATATATGTATATGTATATGTATATATGTATATATATATATACATGTATATGTATATATGTATATATATATGTATACAAATGTAAATTGTATAAATCTACCTTTTATTTAATTTTAGAAAACAGAATTTCAGTAAATCGACAACAGATGCGATTTGCACATTGAGGCCACGGCAACACTCTCTGAGGATGTCACGTCACCGTTGTTGACCAGGACAGAAAATAAACACAAACAAATATTAAAAAAAAAACAACATGACTTCTCTGTTTCAGCTTTGCGGCGTTTGGACATTTTCCTCTTTGGAGTATTTACTCCCAGTTGCAAAGTAAGTTGAAAAGAATGAAACAAAACGGCAAAAATAAATGAACATAAAAAGGATCTGAGGCTTTAAAGGTGTGGTTGCACGTGGCACTGATACATAGTGGTGACAGCACTGTGCACTAGCCTTAGAAATGGGCACTTCACTATCCCTGGAAACATGGAAACATATAGTATAGAGGGAGAGAAGAGAAGAGAGCCTAAAACTGAGCCCTGAGGGACCTCACACGAGAGAGGAGCAGAAGAGGATACAGGCTCAAGGCTTGATGGACCTGAACCACTCGAGCACTGGAGTGGTTCAGGCCCTGGTATTCATCCGCGCATGTGGACCGCAGCGCCCAGACTTGTACCGCCACCCGATGGTGAAGTGGGATACTACAGAACCCTGTCTATGATATTCGACGCGCACTGTGCGCGGAAGTATACCAAGACCTTAATGCTCACCCAATCAGACCACAGACCATTCAACCCTTAGAACATGGAGCAATTGTGCTGCTTTTTCCATTACTATGTTAAAACATACAATATATATACAGAGGGTATGAGAATGTGCAATATAGAGTGTCTTATATCCTTTTTTTTCAGCTCAACCTAAGCAATCTGACGATGATTGTTCACCAACTATAAACACACCTGAGCAAAAAGTGCTCAAAATATTTAAAGTTGGATTGAATTTGTGATATTTGGAAATGTGTTTTTTTTTGTGACACAAGCACAATTGTTGCTACTTTATATCACGAGTAAAAATGCGATATAAAATGAATCATAACTTTGACTCAACAGAAAAAAAAAACTACAACAAAAAACAAATGAATTAGCTACATATCATTAATATGTAGCTAATTGACGTGTGTAATATTGACGTGTGAATCATTTACAGACATTTTACAGTATTTTAACCTTTTGGTGATAATGGTATTACCAGTTGTAAAGCCTATCTTGTATGTCACAGGGGAACTATCAGGAACGGGTTCCGAAACTTGAAATTCCTGTTTTTTTTACTGTTTAGTATGTTTGTGCGTGTGCGTGCGTGTGTGTGTGTGTGTGTGTGTGTGTGTGTGTGTGAGAGAGAGAGAGAGAGATAGTGAAAGAGAGAGAAAGAGGGAGAAATTCTTTCTCTCGTCACAACCTTTGGGCGGAACTGAGGTGTGAATTTGCGTCTTTTCCTCTGAATCTATCAGCTGGGTTTTTCATGGCAAAGGGTAAAGTTCACTAAAGGAGGAGAGATTCAGGAAGTAAGGAAGGGTCGATGCCGTCATGGACGATCTAGAAAGGGACACAAAAAGGTAAGCGCTCATTGTCATTTTAACTCCCTTCCAACGCAAATACACCTGTTGTCCGGGGTTACAAAAAACAACAACAACAAAATAAACAAATTAACAAATAAACAGCCATTATATTTGTGTGTGAGGTTCAGTTGAAACAAAACAAAACAAAAAAAACACACTCTTTTTCAGGTTCAAGGAAGCGAAGAACACACGGAGGTTACAGACATGTGTGATTGAAATACACACACACACACACACACACAACTCCAGTGTCCAAGTCCAGGTCCAGGTCTAGGTCTAGATCAAATAATATCAAATTCAGAGGACAAATCCAGGTTTATATATTAAATTAAGGAGCAAATCGTAGATCAAATTTGAAATTAAACAATTGTACATGTTACAAGATACTTCAATATTTCGTGAGGGCAATTTCCCTTTCGGTTATGTGTATTATGTGAACTATACTAAGATGATGTGTGATGATGATGATCTAACTGACATGGCCGAAATAAACATATAAATAAATAAATAAATAAATATTGTTTTCATGAAATAAAACACGGGACCAACACCGGACCATTTTTCTATTGAAATTAACATCATGCAGTTTCTACCTGTCTCACCTGATTTCCTCTGCTGTATTTCAGTAGAACAGTAGTCAGATGTATTCCGCTGAAAAAGACGGAGCAAAATAACAAATGAGGGACTGAGCCAATTTAAAACCTCCTCTGTTTGAGGCTCTGTGTTTTCAGTCCACGTTTATCTTGTGTAGTTTTATTTTACAAGGGAGTTGACTTGACGTGTAGTCGATGACAATCGATGACAATCGACTGTGTGTGCGTGTGTGTGTGCAATGTGCCAGCGCTCAAATAAGCATTAAAGCACTGCGCCATTAACCAACAAAAACCTGGTCGAAAGACAATGGTGCAGTATTCCCGTGCGTATCTAAAGAGGCCTCTGTGCGTAAAAGCGCACAGACACACGGGCGCATCCTGCTCCTCATGCCTCTTCCTCCCCTCAGGAGTAAACTGTTATGCTGCTGATGCTGCTGCTGATGATTGAGCAGATAATCCAAGCACGAACATGCAAAGTGTCCCACATGAGTTTCGACGCTGTGTGTCTTCTTAAATATAGAACAACAATTGGCTACATATGGCACCGCCTGCGCTCCTCTCTCGTCACCCCCCAGCGCTTGTTCCTAAAGGCATAGTTCGGATTTGTGAACATTAAGTTGTGTGAACCATGTTGCAGAGATTCGATTATCAGGTGAGCCGACCAAGGATGGAGTTTCTGGAGTCAGAGATGAGTTAACCTATTCTTCCCACTGACCCACTTTCTGGGGTCCCTGCTCGAAAATGACATGCCTAAACTAAATAGAGTCTATCTCTGCAATTTCAAGCTCTGTGTAAGTGTAGGTTTCACTGTAGATACCACTCTGCCAGAGTAAATGCATATGGGACCCACCATAAATAGAATAGAATAGAATAGAAATACTTTATTCATAGAATAGAATAGAATATAAATACTTTATTCATCCCCAAGGGGAAATTGTTTTGAAGGAATGAAGGATTTTTTTACCTGGCCCAACAAAATATTGCATTTTAGAATAAATATCTCCTTTAAAAATGTGCATTAGTAGCTTAGAAATTCATGGAAGTCATGTAACAACATGTGGACATTAGCTGTGTGAA
Source organism: Solea solea (assembly GCF_958295425.1). Taxonomy (NCBI): domain Eukaryota; kingdom Metazoa; phylum Chordata; class Actinopteri; order Pleuronectiformes; family Soleidae; genus Solea; species Solea solea. The sequence continues at coordinate 24,579,026 of NC_081143.1, forward strand.
GTCTGATGATGCTGAAGTGAAGCAGAGTTTTTAGTAAAGAGATGCCTAGGCGACTCTAGTTTGGCACCATCTGCGCCATTTAAGATTACTATGGGTACCAAATTATTAAACCCATTTAATTAATTTTATTTACATGTATCTATTGGTCTTATAAAAACTTGTTTAGAATTAAAAAAATTACTCAAAAATCTATATATTTGTGGCTCTGTGGTCTGGACTGTCAAAGACAACTCTGAGCCTCAGCGTGTTCAGGGCCACAGCTCTGGCTACTATTGGCCAATCTGGCTGATTGACAGCTCGTTTTAATCCTCTAATGGCGTATTTCCACCGGCTCTACTCGCCTCGCCACGGCACGACACTTTGAAAAGCTTTATTGGAAGCAGCTCAGATCTGAGGAGAACTGAGACAATTGCGAACATGAACAGGTAGATGTTGGGCAGTTGGGCATCCACTGTCAGTCTGCCTGTGAGTTCCAGAGTCAGGCTATTTAAAGGGTTTTGGAGGCCTTTCTCTGCTGACACATAGAGTTGACCTTCGGGGGGGACTGCATAGTTGAGTTATCAGTCAGGTTAGGCAAAGCGTAAATATTCATTGTGGTTTTAAACCCGTTAATTATGTGACCCAAGCTCTCTCCTGGTGTAACAGGCCATAGTATAACCCCAGTCCAGAATAAACCATGGAGTTAAAGCGGCCTATGCTAGATTAGATTATACTGGGTATAAATTAGCCTAGGCCAGACTATACCCCTCTTGTGTAAAGAGGTTTTGATTGTTTGTTAATTGTTCACCATGTTATTGGGGTTTCAGCTGTGTCATGTAAGTTCAGTGAGAAACCTTAACTGACTTGAATCTTGAAATAAGACCACGACCCCTGAACCCATAGGGTTAGGGTTATTCATTTGGTCTGTTACACCTGGGCAAGAGCCTGATTACTGTTGTTCAGAGCTGTGAGAGAGACACTAAGTGTTGGCTCTTGCTGTTCTAAGTACAGTGTTGTTTCAAACCAATTCGATTTGCATAGATAAGGACCTTTGTGGTCATTCTCTATGAAAACATGATAGACTCAGTCATCACCTGCTTCACCTGCTGTGCCCAGGCACTTTCCTACTGCTACTGAGTTTGACAGATGTGGTGTAGACTAGTGGTTCTCAAACTTCTTACACCTGAGAAAATATTGAGCTCTTGAAGTAACACCGCTATCATCAACGTTAAAAAGTTCATGGATGGCTGGTGGAATCAAAATGGACTATGATATGTGTAGAACTAGCCCCAAAATAAACTGAAGCCACCTAATACCAGTGAGCTGAGAGGTTGATCTGCAGGTCTGACCAGTTCCGGTGCATGTCTCTGACAATGAAGGTGTGGCTTCAGTGAAAGAGTTCAGGTGCATCAGTGCATCAACGGAGGGTTCCTCCCATGGCTCATCTTTCCATCATTTAATCATTCATTGTTACAGTAACAGCGTCCAAAGTTTGTTTACAAATGACGGAAAAGCTGCAGGTATGTGACAAGAAGTGAGAATTAGCTCCAAATATCACAGTTTTACAGTCAAATCAGGCAATCTGTGTAATAATCTCAGCCCCTTTGCTTCCTCTAGATCACATAAAGGTTAATCAGCATACCACACCTTGTACACAGTACACATTTACTTTTCTGGGTGAGTCTATAGAGAATCTGGAGAAAAGCCAAAGGGGATAAAAAACCCATAATGTAAAAATGAAAAAGACAAACACATACAGAGCTTTTGTGAAAAAGGTTGGCATCTGTATATATATACACAGATATATATATATACTATATATATATATATATATATACACATACATATATATATATATATATATATATATATATATATACACACACACGTTTACACAGTAAAGGTTCTATTCTCAGGCGAAACGAAAGCCTGCCCCAAGGCTTTACCATTCCAAACCAAACTGAAACTTACCATGGTGGAACCACAGCATAAGTTACCCATTACTATTTATATTTATTAAAATTACCCAACCCCAACACATTTTCCTTACAGCTGTTTTACAGGTCTCCTTAATTTTGGAGTTGTTTATGCACAAGTCTTAACTTTGTCTTTGTTGTCTTTGTAGAGCATGCTGTGTGAGCCTGTGTCCTGTGAGGAAGTCCGCACTCCACCTCTGGTTCAAGGTCCTGCTTCTGTTCTGTGTTGGGTTCCTCGTCATCTTCAGCTCTGCATCATGGTGGGATTTTTCATTCCATGAGCACTACCAAAACATTTTTAATTGGACCATACAATTTCCTAGGACTGTCTATTCAGGACCAGGATTTAGACTCAATGAAGTCATTGAAACCAAAAACGTAACAAGCACAGTTCCTACTGCAGCACTGACAGGTACTCTGTACCACCAGGCCTACCCACGCAACTATGACTTTATTATGGATAACAAAGAGGTGTGCAAATCCATAACTCCTTTCCTGGTGTTGATGGTTCCAGTAGCGCCACAAAACAGGGAAGCTCGGGATGCTATCCGACAGACATGGGGCAATGAGAGCCTGGTGCAGGGTGAGGTGGTGCTCACGCTCTTTATGCTGGGTCTTCCTCGTAATGCCGATGACGAGCAACAAAAACAAAAGCTCGATCAGGAGAATCTTCAATACCATGACTTGATCCAGAGCAGCTTCATGGACAGCTACCTCAATCTGACCATCAAAACAATGGTCATCATGGATTGGCTGGCCACCCGCTGCCCAACAGCAGCATATGCCATGAAGGTTGACTCAGACATGTTCTTGAACATTGACAATCTCGTAAAAATGCTTACACTACCGGGTATTCCCAAGTGGAACTACTTGACAGGGATGCTTATGGTTAACAGGGAGGTTATCCGTTACAAGGAGTCCAAGTGGTATGTTCCAGAGGAGTTGTACCCAGATTCCCGGTATCCAACCTACACTCTGGGCATGGGATACGTCTTCTCCAATGATCTTCCAAAGAAATTTGTGGAAGTCTCCAAATCAATAAAACCCTTTAACATAGAGGACGCTTACATTGGAATGTGCATGAAACAGCTTGGATTTACACCCACATCTCCACCGAATCCCTGGCAGTTTCAAGCCTACAATACAAAGTATGACCGTTGTATATTCTCCAGAGTCATCACCTTCATTCTTGGTTCTTCACGAGAAATATTAAACTACTGGACAGACTTGAAAAAGCCAGGGGCACCTTGTTAGGTCAAGGAAATAAATAAACAAACAACCAAATGGTTTAGGGATGGGATGTATCTTTACTATTAATTGCAATTTCCTCAATGTGAATTTAAGTGTCGCATAATTTGAAGGTGTACAGAAATTAACATATGCAGTTTTTGACAATAGTGCCTTTAAAACCCTCAGAGCTAATGCTATGTATCATTGAATATAGATTTATTTTTTTCAAGGGCTGTGTGGACACAGTTATGAATTAATTTTTCCAGTCTAATTTGTGTCACTGCACTGTATTCCTGTATGTATGCATGTATATATATACATATATATGAGAGAGAGAGAGAGAGAGAGAGAGAGAGAGAGAGAGAGAGGTAGAGACAGAGAAGAGTGTTTCCTGTACAATTGTATGTATTCCTTTTATTTCTTATTTATTCTTGGGTACAGTTTTCTTTATATTCTAATCTACTTCACTTTTTATTGTATGTACCTTTATTTCTACCTTTCTTTATCTCGACAATGCACCTTGTACGATCTCCTGTGAAAAATAAAGAAATCTTGAAAACCTAGAATGGGAGAGTTGTCTCCTCTTTTCACGAACCGTGACTTTGAGATAACCAAAAGGGCTGCACCACTGGCGACCTCTGCCTTTCACCCTATGTCAGCTGGGATTGGCGCCAGCAGCCCCAGGACCCTCATGTGGAGGATAAAGCAGTAAATTATGAATGAATGAATGAATGAATGAATGAATGAAGGAATGAAGGACTCCACTGTGATGAACTGGCGACCTGTCAAGGGCATACTCCGCATTACACCCGGGGATTGGGTCCAGTGACCCATGATGCTCATGTGGAGGATAAAGCAGTGGACAATGAATGAATGAATGAATGAATGGATGAATGAATGAATGAAAGAAGGGCTCCATAAACTGCTCTCAGTGATAAAGTAAAATCATTTTTAAAATCAATAATAGGGAGTCAATGAAGGGATGCAGTTGATGGAGTTGGTATTCTGAACGTAGCACATACATGTATGCAGGTTCTCCTCATATTGACACCACCCTGAGAGTTGACTGTCGGACAGGGGACGACCATCCATAGTGTCCATTGTCAGTAGCCCTGCTGATGTCTTCACGGCCTATTCTGCATGTAGAATCGGTGTCACCGTCCATATATGAGCGCTGTCACTGAGATTTTGGATTACCAGGTGAGACGACCAGCGATGGAAACTCTGGAGTCAGTGATGAAAGATTTATATTGACGACAGCTCTGAGACAATGCCTGACATCTGAGCAGTTAAGGCATCATGGAGATGCCTGGTGAGCAGCGTGCCAGGTCTGATACACATACTTGGTAATAATAATTTATTTTACAAAAGGAGTTAAGGGGAAACTCACAAAATAATCTGGCAAACAACGGAAAAATGGGAAGAGGATGTCGTTCAAACCAAACGAAAAGCAAATGAAAAAGGACACTTTAGAAGAAAGAGCTAAATTACCTGTCAGTCAAAAACTGGACTACAATCCCACTTTAAAAGAACTCAGTTAACTTTAAGGATAACAAAAATTACAGGGGTGGGACTGCATCACTATACCTAGTGTATCTAGACAAGATTAAAAATCAAACCTACAGTGAGAATGAGGGATCAGTTTTTCGAAGCTAAGGACCTGAGGCATATAGACCGAAGTTTCTAACGCATGCTACTCAACATTACTCAAACACATCACTAGTTCACTGCTACTGAGGTGTGGACTGGGAGACGGCTTCTTGTCTTGTTCCATTGGTAGTGAGACAACTCGAGGTTCTGTGGCCGCACTAAGCGCTGTCCAGTCCACCTGCAACTCCGCCTGTCCTCTCCAATCATAGGCGAGGGACCAGACAGACTAGTTTGCATACCTAACTCAAGGCTAAATTAGGGAGGACGATGGCCATCGGCCGTAACACCCAGCAGAACTACTTGTCAGGGATGCTTATGTTTAACAGGGAGGTTTTACGGAGTCTAGAGAAGTGGCTCTCAGATTCCTAGTACCCAACCAACACTCTGGGCACGCAGGGCCGGTTCTAGGCAGGCATATATGAGGGGGCAGTCAGAAATGTGTAGGGGCCATCATGTGTACACCTCATGCTCCAGCACTTGTTTTTCTGTGCTTATAGTAACGATGCTTTCTTCATTGAAAAGGGTCCAACCCCAACCTAAAGAAGTGGATTGCACTTTGTCAGGCCTCTACCTTCAGACCTGTCCAACTTGGGTGTCCCACCTGAAGACTAAGCTCCTGCTGGTATAGCTCTTAAGGTCACTGAGGCACACAACCCCCCTGACCACAATAAGGTGGCAATCCCTCAGGGGGGGGGGGGGGGGGGAGGGGGGACTGAAAAATAAAATAAAACATCCTTCATCCAGATTTTATCAACCAACAACATAACATTTATCTTAACTGGATGGCCTAATTCTCAAATTTTAACCTAAAATAGGACTTCACACACTATAGTCAATATTTACAAAACTGAAAGGTAGTCTTATGAATAATAATAAAACATCTTCTCAAACTAATTTATAAAACACAACAGATATACAGCAGAACTTTTTTTTTGGCAACTTAACAGCTCAAAAAACGAATTTCTCTCCGCTGTGATTATATATATATAAAAAAAAACAGTATAGAACTACAGCCTGGGGCGGGGCTTTACGTAGGGTCCGTCAGACACAGGTCACAGTGGACATGGCGCTGCTCCTTCAAAGTCTAACCCACTCCGTGGCCGTGCTGAAACCTGACACAAACTGTCAGGCTACGTCTTGGCTCATTTGCATACTGCAACAGTGATTGGATGTTTACTGAGGGCTGAGGGGTGTGTGTGTGTGTCTGTGCTGCGCAGCCTGTGAATACAAGCACAGCGGAGGGACAGAGAGATGAGAGGGATGTATCGTGTGTGTCCCTTTTTCGGCGGATTTTCCCGCCACTGCAGATTATTTTGTCAACTTGTAATGTATATTAATTTTGTGAGTATATTAAAATGTGCTTTCTATTAAGACATTACAACATGATCATCAGGAGCAAGCTTCTGTCCGATGGCCAAGTGGCAAGATAAACAAAAGCTCCAATTAAAATGTACAACTGTGACAGACCAGATTAACCCCTGGCCAAAATAAACCCGGGCATAGTTTGGCCCAGGCCAGAGTATACCCGGGGAATAAACTGTCTTAGGCCAAACTATGCCTGGGGGTAGGCCTAGGCCATACATTACCCATTACTTAAAATACCCTACCCTACTTAAAGAGATTTTGACTGTATTTACACTTGGATTGTATTTGATTGTATATTCACTCACTACAGGAACAGGAACAGGAACATGTATTTACCCTGGAATAAGATTTTGGTGGACGGCATCATTTCACAAGCCACAATTTTGCTTCAAGGACACAGCTGGAACCCCAATAATATGTTGAACAATTAAGTCATTCTTTGTGTAAATACAATCAAAACCTCTTTACACAAGAGGGGTATAGTCTGGCCTAGGCTAATTTATACTCTGCATTTAAAGCAGCCTAGGCCATAATATAAGCGGGGTATAATCCTAGCATAGGCCGCTTTAACCCCCAGGTTTATTCTGGACTGGGGGTACACCACCACGGAATAGTTATTTTGGTTTCCCTTTGACAGTGACTAAAGCAGATTTGAATCACCTGCTGGGGAGGAAAGCAACTTCCTCTCATACAGGTGCAGAACATGCATGCAGGTTGCTTGTTGGCCGTTATCATTGCAGATTATTGTAATTTATTGCTTGACAGATAACAACGGAGGTGACGTTCTGGTCGGTCCCGGGTCTAAAGGTTACACTGAGATGAGGTGAAATGTTAACTGAGCTTGTGTTTGGTCACTGATATAAAGGTGCAGCGCTGCAAAACGGAGAGTTTGTGTCAAAATACACACATTTGCACTGTATGATTATACTGAATGAGTATCTGCAGCAAATACACGATGTACACTTTTACATTCACTGTACAAACATCATTTCCTACTTAAGTTTGTATTTTCAATAATTTTTTACTGTTTTATGTTTTACCCTATGTTATCAAATAGAGGTGATTTAACGATATGTGCATCCTGACCAACATAACAACATTATTGTGGTAAAACAATGACTTGAAACACTGAAATGACCTCATCTTTTGGTAAGAAACAAATAGTTTTTTGTTTTTAAATTACAGATAGGATACACATGTTTTTTATAGTGAAAGACAAGAATCTAAATAAGATAATTATAAATCATTAAGTCCTATGATTGCAAAGATACTGTATATTGGCATTTTTTTGTGATTCTTCGTCATTGACGACGATCTCGATACTGGAACTTTAACATGATCAACTCATTGTTAATGTCTTTAGTTTATCACTGTACAGGATTGAACTGCATATTATCCCACACCTGCAAACAACTTACTTTCTTTAGAGCAACAAAGAAACCAGAAAATACTGGATATTCACGTCAAAGGCGGTGAAATCACAGAACTTTCTTTTATTGAAAAAAAAACCATTAGTTTGGTATTGATTACTTATCGATTAATGGATGCATTGTTGCAGCCGAGCTAACATAAAGCGCAGCAGCCGCTGTTCAGTGTGTGACCATTCTTATTTCAGTGTCTTATTTGTTTAGCGTCCTGTTTGTGGGGATTATTGTTTCAGTGGGATTAAAAAGTAGATCAGTGCGTGTGTGTGGTTCATCTGCACTGATTAAGACTGGAGTTACTTTTAATACAGTTTAAAGTCAAATAGATATAGGAAATGTAACAGTTTGACGTGTATGGAGAGGAGGGATGTGAGCTTTTAAGAACCTGATGAGATCATTTGATAAATAAACAAAGTAGACAAGCGTATGACATCTAGTGGTGGACAAAGTATATGACGGTAATATCACGCTCACTCACTCACTCATCTTCGACCGCCACATATAGAGACAGATGCAGACATCTGCATATATGTAATATATATATTAATATATATCATCACCATTATTATTATTATTATTATGCTGTAATTAAAGTTAATATCAATATAATACTTTATCAGCAATCTCTGCTGATATATATGTATATATATATATATGTTTATATTTATATTTATATTTATATACATATACATATTTATTTATATCGAGAAACTATCACGTTATTTCGAGATAAGATTGTTTTCTCGTTATAACGAGAAAACCTCGTATCTCGTTATAACGAGAGAGTTTGATTTGAAAATCAATTCATCAAAATTGTCCAAAAGCATTCTGATTGGGAAGAGACCACGCTCATGTTTATAGAAAGTTTTGAGCCGATTTTTGTCAATATCTTTCCAACTTTAGCGAACTGCTGTGGGTGTGTGGGAGAGTGAGGGTGTGTGCCTGTGTTGGTACCTCACGGCATTTTGTTTTTTTTGTCATGACACTGTCAGATAAGTCAACAGGGAAGTGGATCGTGTTGAGCTGACCAGGAACTCAGTCTCTCACTTGAGCTGAGCAGACCGAGACAACACAAAAACAAAAACAAAGGCTGAATGGTCACCAAACTGCTGGCAGCAGAAGGGGACACGTACCGCCGGGAGTTCGGTTAAAAGAGAAAAGAAGGACAGAAACAAACCGCAGGTAAGTCCGCACGAGCGTGAAAGGGGAGACACAGTGGCGTTTGTCATTAACTCTTCACTCACATGTACTAACCTGCGACTCGTTCATTGATGAGGGAACTTAAATTCACTCAGCTCCGTTGTTCTTTACTTGTTTTATTTGGGTCATTTAACCTTAAATCTGTGAGTTCATATATGTATATACATACATATATACAGACATATACATATATATGTGTATATATATATATATATATATACATACATACATGCATACATATATACATATATACATATACATATACACATACATATATGTGTATATATATACATACATACATATATACATATACATATATACATACATACATACATATATACACACACACATATATATGTATATATATATACATACATACATACATATATACATATACATATACATATATATACACATATACATATATATACATACATACATACATATATACACACACACATATATGTATATATATAGATATATATACATATATATATACATACACACACAAGCGATAACTTGTGTATATGAAAGCAAATACCAGCCCAGCAGACTTTGCTTTAGTTTTGCACACCTGACCTGTTCTGTCAGTCATGCAAAACTTTGACGCTCTAAAAGAAGTTGTTTCACAGGTCAGACCTGCTTGTCCTCGCAGTCACAGACAACGGAACAATGCATTCTTTTAACCTTCAATGACAACAGTAGCAGTGGAACAGTTTGACGTTCTGGAATGTCTTGTTTTTGTCCACAAACCAAAATGATTCAGTTTGAATGATTTCTTTGTTATTATTATTGGAGCAAAGACATTAAGAAAATATTCACATTTAAGAAGCTGAAACAATCAGAAATCGTGTTTTAACCAAGAAAAAAAACAACGAATTGAGTAATTGTTAAGTATTTTATTGTTAAGTGTTATAAGTATATAGTGTGAGCTATGACATTTTCTTGAGCATTTCTGAAGCTCAGACACAGCTGAGCCTCCCGGTGAAGTTTGAAATAACACGTGGCCGTCGACGGACGCGAAGAAAAGAAAAGACACGATGACACACAGTTCAATGTGACAGTAACAGGTGAATGAGTGAAATGATGCACCGGTTTTTTTGTGTGTTTTTTTACTCTCTAGACCCTTTCTGTGTGTCAGTCCATGCATTATTACTGACAAACGTCTTAATATGCTACAGAACTGGTCAGACTCGCTGACTTTTCTCCACAAAGAAATTCAGAGTAATTGCACAAAGCCACTAAAACTATTTGGAATGTCCTAAGGAGGGGGAAACAAGTGGTGTACAGAGCAACAGACATAGACGACGGGAACATTGTAAGAACTGCAAAGAGGCTTCACTAGAAGATGCATACAGAGACAAAGCTCCAACATTCTCGTTCAACTTTTTAATCAATTCAACCCTCATCTTATTTGTCGTGAAGCTTCTTTGTAACTGTAAGAGCAGAATTGAATGATAAACTACAGTATTTTAAAATGAAATGCAACTATTTTTCCAGCTTTTTGTTACTAGAAGGAACTTTCTCATCTTGTTCTATTAGACTGACTTATGACAACAAATCATTTCATAATGATCCCTGTGCTTTCTTTCTTTCTTTCTTACAAAAGCGATGACTCGTGCTGCAATTTGCATGTCCTTGTACACCTGCTTGTGCTCCGGAAGTTCTGCTATTTATTCTGCAAATATAGTATCGCCTCTCCAAATCAACAAAGTAGTGTGTAATTTAGAGAATGTAAACAGAGCGTAAAGAAAGAAAGAGAACAATGATTATCCTCCAAGCTTGTAGTATAAAGAAATAGAGTCTTAAGATCTAAACGTAACAAAGTATGGTTTTTAAACTTAATACAATCACGTGTTGCTGTTTTACCTGAATCACATTTTATTAACACTGAATCTCTCTCTCTTTGTCTTCTTTCAGTTTAAGATGAATATGACAAGGAAAAACGTGCAATACATGTTTTTTGGCACCCTGGCGGTGATGATCATCTTCATTGTCTATCTCAACTTTGACCAAACGTGGGAGATTTGGAACAATGCCTTCAGGATGAACATCATAAATTTTGTCTTTTTAGCAACTACTCCAGAAGCACCGTCGACAACAATATCTACAACAGAAGAACCACACTGGGAAGATCCTGGACCATTTCATGTGGCCTATCCAGGGAATTACAAATTCATCATGGATGACACGCCAGTGTGTAAGACCAGGGATCCCTTTGTGATTTTGATGGTCCCCGTTGCACCCGGTGAGGTGAAAGTTCGGGACGCCATTCGAGAGACATGGGGCAATGAGAAAATAGTTCTGGGTCAGGTGGTGGACACCCTCTTCATACTGGGTCGGCCTGGAGGAGCTGATGCGGAGCAGATGCAAGAGAAGCTCCAGCAGGAGAACCAGGAGCACCACGATCTGATTCAGAGCAACTTCCGGGACAGCTACTACAACCTGACCATCAAGTCCATGGTCATGCTGGAGTGGCTGGTTGCAAACTGCAATAACAGCGCTTACTTCATAAAGATCGACTCCGATACATTACTCCATGTCCCAAACTTGGTTAAACTTCTGATGGACCCGAGCACGGCCAAACAGAACTACATGTCCGGTTTGGTTTGGTGGCACAGCCCAGTTATAAGAGACTCAAACAACAGGTTCTTTCTGCCACCCGAGATCATTGCCGAGCCAGAGTACCCACCTTATCCTCTGGGCATGTCCTACGTCATGTCCCTGGACCTCCCACGCAAAATTTTAGGTATCTCCACTCAGATTAAACCAATCTACATCGAAGACGCCTACATGGGTATGTGTCTGAAACGCCTGGGCATTTCCCCCACTGAACCACCCGCACCCGGTATGTATTTAGTCGCCCCCAAGCATCCGCTGAGCAACTGCACCCTTTCAAAAGCCGTCGTTGTGATGACGACGGGCATACCATTGATGAAGAATTACTGGGAGAGGACCAAAGACCCGGACCTTACATGCTGAACATATGCCACTGCAAAAACTCAAAATCTTGCCAAGTTTATTTTTCTAATTGCTAGTCAAAATATCTCATCACACCTTTAATCCCCTAAAGAGTAAGATACAGTGAGATAAAGGAGCTTGTTTTTAGACAGTGCATCTTGAATATCTTGTTAAGTGGAACAGTAACAGTGAAAACATGTTATTTGGAGTCACAGCTTTTGTGACACGTCATAAGGTTGTTAAGCTGTTGTGTTATTTGCATTGAATTGAGACAACAAACCTGCTTTATTTAAAACTACATGGTCAACATGCCCGACTCACAACTCACAAGGCACAGAACAGTGTGGCTGTTTTTCTTACGTAGGTGGTGGACTTAAATCTAGAACAGTGTCACAACTAAACATTAGTTAAATACACTTAACACAAACAGGATGACAAAAAAAGATGCTACCTTTGAGGGGAAACTACTATTTTTGAGCATCACAAGCTTATGCTGAGACATAAGACATCACAATACTCGTAAAATATAGCTGAAAATGAGTTTTTCCAGCTGATTTCAAGATCACCCTAATCTTGTAAGGTTTAAATATAATGTCTTATTTCAATAAATCTTACCAAGAGACTTGAGATTTGTTTTATTGGCAAAAAAAATAAAAATAATACAAGATATTTTTTGCTTGTAATAAGCAAAAATAAATCTTGTATTATTATTTTTTTTTTGCTTATTTTTGGAGAGGCCTTTTTTCCAGTGTGAAGACTTGAATTTAGTTTTTTTGGGGATGGGGTTAATGTCTTTGATTATACATGAGCCCATAAAAAAAAAGAAAAAGAAAAATCTAAGCTATAGAAAAGTCTGCATAAAAATGGATTTGTAGAGCTCTAGGTGGGGAGTGTAGACATAACAAGGGTAGCCAAAGAGTTTATCTTAAAATAGGATTCAGTCAATAAATAGGATTTTGTCTTATTTTTTTGTAAAGCTGCCACAAAATAGCATTTGTAAAGTGTTATGTTATTTGTGAAATCATGGGATTTGGCCTTGTTTCGTGTGTTTTTTTAATGGGGGATTTCTTTTTGAAACGGTAAACTGAAGTTGCTTTGTGAATGTGAACAAATGTACTGCTGTACCATAGGGCTGCTCAGGGCATGTGGGAAATTCTAGATCCGTTATTAGGGACACCATCAGATGTGTTTGTATTATTTATATTGAAAATGTAAAAAAAGTGTTTCATTGAAGTGTAAAGGTGAACTGTTTTATACTTTGAGATAACAGCGGGACCGTTTGGATCTGGTTTGTGTTTCTGCACTGCTGTGATTTCACCACGGGGGGGCAGGAAAACATCACATTCAGTCTGCATCGGTGTCTGTTGAATGCTCCTCAACAGAGACACAAGAGTTTATGGACAATCACACTGGCAAAGTTGAATTTGGCTCCTTTTTTATGCTTTGATGTGTACTAAAAGATCACGTGACACAAGAAAACAAACCTAGTCATGGTTGTGATATTTAATTTAATCTTTATTTATGTATACTCATTTTCTTGAATGGAAACAGAGCAAATGTCTTCAAATGTCAAGTTTTCACCCTCGATTGCGGTGGAAAAGTTGGCACATTGATAAAAAGGTGATTGCAAATGAGTGCTCAAATGAGTGAATAAAAGGTCATGGTCACATTCTTTATACGCATCGGTATATTTGGTTTACTGTGAAGTGAGTTGGCTTCCTCCACACACACATACAACATTTAGTCATAGTAGTGACAACAATAAAAGTAAAGTGACAACAGTGCTTCATACAAAAAAGACAAGGATCAAAAGAAGAGCGTGAATCATCAAAAGGATAAAAACAAAACCACACAATACAGGGTTTCATAATAGCCGGGTTTTAATATTCTAGTAATACAAAGCTAAATTCAAATTGGTGAAGTATTCCTTTAAATTCTGCCTGCACATGAGAGGATTTTCAAATCTCACTTGATTTTGCAAAAAATGTGGGAGTCCACAGACACAAACTTTGTAACCGATCCAGTCGAAGACACAGGACCCACTGATGCATCCGATGACGTTAAAATCACCCGTTAACGTCTCACACTACAGGAAAAATCAGCCTGCAATGGTAAAATGATATAATATGCCGTTTTTATCCCTTTTTTTAAATATATTTTATTGCCTCGCACTGGAGAACTTAAAAAAAGTGTTATTGGTGTTGTATGACAGACTATAGGGATCTTAGGTGGCAGCAATCACTGAGCACAATGACCATACCTTTGTGTGTGCAGTTTCATTCTCGTTCATCCCCAGCTGTCTATGATCTGTTCTCCCTCTGTCAGACTAGGAGGATCCCACAAGTCAAAAGGGCCCACTCGCCCTTTTTTCCTGCTGACTGCGGCTGGCATAAATCACACAGATGCTGAAAACCCAAACCCTGTATCCACACATTACTCAAAAATCCAGCTCAGTCGCTGGCAAAAAAGGGTGTAAATCACTGTTGGCTGTACCCACTGTGCAAAAACTACCATGTTACATCTGGCAAATGAATGATGTAAAAGAAAAAACCCTTTTGTTTTAGGTTTTCAGATTTACAGTTGTTACCTGAACCCACCAGGTCAGAGCAGAGCGACTCCCATCTCTTTCATTTGTTATGTAGATCTGCTCTACTTCCTGTCTGCACTCACCAGACTCTTGTTTGGGTGTGTCTGTCTGCTGCATCTGCCATTCCAATATACCGTCTTGTTTGTTTAAGGTACAAACACAAAAAACGCTCATAGATCATAGACTAGATTTATTTATACACACACACACACACACACACACACACACACACACAGCAGAGGAAATTGTTCCTCTGCTGTGCCTTTGATGTTCTCAGACAGGATTGAGTCGATGGATTCCTCTGTCATTTGTTGTATGCAATAACTCTCTCTCTCTGTGTGTGTGTGTGTGTGTGTGTGTGTGTGTGTGTGTGTGTGTGTGTGTGTGTGTGTGTGTTACCTCTTTAGGACCTTTCCTGGTATTAACTCACCTCGTCTAGACCAGTAGTCCTCATAAAAGACCAAAACCTGGTTCTAATGAGGGCAGGACTTCAATGGTAACCATTTAACACAGACAGAGCGTATCACAGCGACACGTTTGCGCATGTGCACTTTGCATTGTAGTACTTACACGACAGATGGTGCTATTGGAAAGCTGTTTCTGAAAGCTGACAAGTTGCACATTAAAAGGCAACATGTGGTCGTTACAGTAATTTCACTTGCGCAGAAAACTAACTGATTATGGTTAAGGTTAGGGATAGAGCTGAAACAATTACTCAATTATTAATCGATAACTAAATAATCGGCAACTATTTTGATAATCGATGAATCGGTTTTAAGCTTTTTTCTCTATTAAAACAAGATTTCTGATTGTTTCTGCTTCTTAAATGTGAATATTTTCTGGTTTCTTTGCTCCATATAACAAAGAAACTGAATCATTTTGGTTTGTCGACTAAAACAAGACATTCGAGATCATCATCATTTCCAGTTTTGATAAACACTAATCAACATTTTTCAACAAGTGTTCCAAGAAGAACAGTTGTGCAATATTAAAATGGTAAAGTGTGAACTGTCCACTATCAAAATGTATTGGTGACGTTACATGTTGCAGCTGAATATCCCTCACCCTTCCCGTCCATGTGTGTTGGAGAAACTATGTATCCCTCAGTTAGCATCAAAACATGTCCATTGTACACAAACAACAACAGAACAGACAACAAAAGGAGGACTTCCAGCAGCTCTGTTTTATTTTTGTAAAGTTTTATACAAACACAATTTTCTGCATATTTGTCAGACTTCAGAGTCAGATGAATTTAACCCAAACAAAAGTCAAACAAACATAATGACATTCAGCATTTAAGGTCCGGGTCATTGCTCCTCTGCCAGTAATTCTTCATCAATGGTATGCCTGTTGTCATCACAACAACAGCTTTTGAAAGGCTGCAGTTGCTCAGTGGATGCTTGGGTTCCACTACAAACATACCGGGTGCAGGTGGGTGAGTGGGGGTAATGCCCAGGTGATTCAGACACATACCCAGGTAGGCGTCTTCAATGTAGAGTGGTTTAATCTGAGGAGAGACGCTGAGAATTTTGCCGGGAAGGTCCATAGACATGACATAGGCCATGCCCAGAGGATATGGGGGGTACTCTGGCTCAGCAATCACGTGTCTTGGTACGTAGAACTTTGCAAATGGGTTTCTTAAAACTGGACTGTGCCACCAAATCAAACCTGACATGTAGTTTTGTTTGGCCGTGCTCGGGTCCAGCAGAAGTTTAACCAAATTCAGGACGTGGAGTAATGTATCGGAGTCAATCTTTATGATGTAAGAAGTACTTTTACAGTTCGCAACCAGCCACTCCAGCATGACCATAGTCTTGATGGTCAGATTGAAGTAGCTGTCCCGGAAGTTGCTCTGAATCAGATCGTGGTGCTCCTGGTTCTCGTGCTGGAGCTTCTCTTGCACCTGCACGGCATCAGCTCCTCCAGGCTGGCCCAGTATGAAGAGGGTGTCCACCACCTGACCCAGAACCACTTTCTCACTCCCCCATGTCTCTCGAATGGCGTCCCGAACTTTCACCTCACCGGGTGCAACGGGGACCATCACAATCAGGAAGGGATCCCTGGTCTTACACACTGGTGTGTCATCCATGATGAATTTATAGCTTCCTGGATAGGCCACATATGACGAGGACGAGCTGATAATCAGTCTCCCATCAAAGACGAGACAGATGAGGAAGATTCCCACCGCTCCCAGGAGTAAAATGCGATTTAAACATCTTCTCCCTTTCCCCATTAAAGCTCTAAGGAAAAGATAACTCTAGTTATCACACAGTAGCACCATCACCCTGGAAATGTTTCAGATAAAACAGCAAGTGACCAAAGAAAGACACAGACTCCGGGTCAAAACTAAAGGACGTAACGTTTTCTTTGTTCCGTGTGCAATCAATGTTTGCATTGTTTTTTTATTGACATTTATAATAACGTGGAAACGTCATTGTGTATCTTCATGTCCAAGTCTATTATGTTTTCTGCTCACTGCAAAACAAAGGTCCCTTGTAGGGACAATATAGCTCTGAACTGGTTTATATAAATTACTCTGGCAATACAGAAATCTTATTCTGGAAACTATATTCATTTGACGAATGACGTGGACAGGTGAATTGGCGTTAATTAAGGTCACTTAAGTGAGAAATTTCAAGATTCAAAGACTTTTACTGTCAATTTTTCTTATGTACAGGACATACAGAAACATTTAAATACCGTTTCTCTTCTCTCCTTGGTACTGAAAGTTTTAATATAAAAAATAAATAAGTTAAAGCATTTTAATTGTTTTTAATTAAAAGGTAAACCATTACAAATTAATGTGAGATTTGTGTTCCCTTGTCCTAAGTAACTTTGACTCTGAGTACATTTTAAATAAGCTACTTTTTACTTTAACTTGAGTACATTTTTATACCAGTACTATCACCTGTACTTAAGGTAAATTTTTATCAAACAGTGGCACTTTTACTTGAGTAGAATATTTATAGTAAAACAAAGTTAAACTCGACCAGAGTGGTTTTGTCGGATTTCTGGCACGATGCCCTGAAGGCATCAGGAATCCTCATTTCCTGCTTCTTCTGCTCTCACTCTCAGACGTGAGTGTGAAAACAACAACGTATGAGCAGGTACAAAAAAAACTCACCGCGGAGACGCAGCCAAAGACTCGAGACACTCTTAAGTTCTCTGGATCCTTCTTTGCTAAGTCTCTGGGGCTTTGTGTTGTGTCTTTAATGAAGTAAATTCAGCTGCGAGTCACTTCCTTGTGGAATACCTGGGAAACCGGAAGTCGAGTTTTTTGTTTTTGTAAGGAAGCGGAATGAACCGGGAATCAAATGAAAATCGCGAAATCCCGACATGGAGTGTGTGTGTGTGTCTGTGTCTTAATGATTATGTAATTGGAGTGAACTTTCACTCTCTCTACTCTGGTTAGTTTTTTTTGTTCAAAAAGTTGATAATTGCATGGAATATTTTCCAAAAAACTAAGTAATTTTCGTTTTGTTTTGTGTCTTGTCTTTAGAATGTTTACAAAGGGGGGTGAAAAAGTTGAATCATAAACAAAAGAGTAAACAAAACAGATCAGTGATTGTTCCACACAGTCTTGTGTGTGTGTGTGTCTGACGAAATACAGTTAGATGGATTTCACTCATGCGGCAGGATTGTGTGTTTCCTTCACGCAAAGTATTCAGGTTTATGGCAGAAAGCCGGTACATATGTCACTAGTCGCTTTTTTTAAAGTCACTGGGGCCCTCAGTGACTATAAAAAAACAACAACCGCTAAATATGCACACGGAAAATGGCACGCATAATAAACAGACATTATTTCCCTTTCTTTCCCCTGGCTCGGTTCATTCTGTCTCCATTTCTGTTATTATATGTCATGCCGTCGTATAACGTCTTCTGTTTTGGGGATAACGTTACAGTCCTGTCATACTGTATATACACCACAGTGTTTTGAGTTGTTCCAAGTGGACGGAGATATTTCCCGAAACGACGCAGTGTTTACGGGGAACTTTTTGAAAAGAGCAAAGAAAAAGATAATTTATGTTTCTTGCCGTTTCCGTCTGGACGTGGCTTTAAATGATCAGAAGAATGGTCACTTGGTATTCAAACTGGGACAGCACTAAGAGGCCTACTGAATATGGTGTCAGCCGACTACAACATAACAAAATAAAACTATTTATTGTAACCACGACAATGACTTGCCAAATAACTAGGTGAAAGAGCACCTGAAGGGCGAAAGGTCGCCAGTCCATCACGAGGCAAAACACATTAATTGAGAGGTTGAGAATATTCTGCAAAATTTGTGTAGGGACCCAAAAAAGGGGAGATCCCTTGACCAATCTGTGGGCCCAGTCTTGGTCAGAGGTCAGGCCAGTTTCTGAACTTCTCGTAGAGCTGACATGAGGATGTACCAACAGTAAGGAAAAGATAAAATGAGGTCATCTTTGCTGCTACAAATCCACCCAAATGAAATACTCAAGAAAAAAAACACGTCCCGCTCTAAATAAGCAGCGAAGCGCTCATTTATCCTCGTGTCCCTGTTTTGTTCTCCCCGCTCTACAGTATGTCTCGCTGTCCGTCACACACACCATGAACGAACCGTTAATGTGAATGTAAGCCAGACCCAAATGGTGATTTAAGGGAAGCAGACAGCGAGAGGGTAAAGGCCAATCTCTGGGTCTCATACTATCTCTCCCCATTCACCAGCTCATAAATAATCACAGTCACACTGTGACATGAGAGAAACCTGCTGCAGGCTGAGATGAAGGATGGCAAGGGAGGAGACACGAGAGCGGAGGGATGAGAGAAAGAAGACAGGTGTGTGAAGAGAGAGACACACACACACACACACACACACACACACACACACTCTGCTGCTTCCACTTCAGAGCATTCAACACATTATTTTTTCCTGAAATTTGGTCAAAACCGAAAGTTCACAGACGTCACCTGCAACCGGGCCCCTGTTGGATGACACCAGCGGTCAGTCACATTGGGACACATTCATAAAAAACATCATTTAGAATTGAGACCATTAAAAAAGTGACACCATAAATCAAGTGAGAAGTAGAAGCTTATTTTCCACACGCACTTTTTGTAAAAAGTCGCCACCTGGTGGACAACTGCTACCACTGTCCTTATTTCTGGGCTTCCCTTTTCTAACTGGAAGACGAGTGGGTTCATTTTTATATACAGATCTATAGTTCCCATCCACTGCCATTAAACTAAAATTGGGTTAGTTTATTTAAATAAGCAGTAGGCTGCACAACGTTAGTCAACGCTGAACCCTGATGATCAATGATCAGGGATATAAAAGTGATAAAATCAGCAAATTATTGCATTTGTGAAGCTGGAAATAGCATACGTGTTGATCATTTATGCAAACGACCCACAAAAAACTGTTTGATTATCAGTACATTTGTAATAATTCACTGCAAAAAAAACAAAGTAAAAGTCTTTTTCTGGAAAAATTGTTCTTTGGTGTCTAAAAAGAAAAAAAAAAGCCATGAGATGCAATTTTAAGAAGAAATATGGTACAGTAACTTTGTTTTAATCAGATATTACATCTTATATCTCAGCTTTAATTACCAGTGACAAGGTAAAACAATGGTTTGCATAAAATCTCAGCTTGATCAAGCGAAGGAAGACTCTTTGAGTAAAGTATTAAAGTATTCTAGCCAAGCAAAATCTTCTGAAAACAAGAATATTTTAATCAATTGAATCTTTGGCTTATTTCTGTGTTTGTCATTTCTATACATTTCAATTCTACTAAAGAGACTGTTTTTATCTCTTCTGCACATGATGTACTTTTGTGTCTATCTTTACAAGAATCTTTTCACAAGTTCACACGTCCAGTGTGATCAGTGTCGATACAGATCTTTGATCTAAAAATAATCCTCTCCAGTAGCCTTGCAAAAATCTTCTCCCTCCCACACTGCGTTAGGTTTGTTGACGTGTACGTCAACCGTGCTCGTTCTCTTCTCTTTACATTTTGTAAAAAATTCCTCCTGACCACAAGCCCCCCCCCCCCCCCCCCCCACACCCCGCCACTCAGGTTCTCACGATCCCTGTCAAGAGAGTCACTGTGGGCTGTGAGAACGAGCCGTGGCCCCCGGCCACGCTGTGGTGTGCTGCCTCCACGCAAACACACACATATAAACACACACACACACACACACATGCAAACACAGACACAAACATGTCACAAGTCAATGTATAAACACATCCAAGCAAGCAAACACAGAACATGGCGGCGTCTCCGTCCTAATTCTTTCTCCACTGTACTCAAAACAACACAGACAACTTTATGCGTGAGCTTGTTTGATGTATTTTTATGCAGGAAATGTGTAGAATACATATTTGCTGTTGCAGCACTGACACAAACAGCCCATAATTTTAACACAGGAGCAGGGTTGTAGTCAGTATGTGGGGAAAAATAAGTGCCAGTACTCCCCTTATCCATATGAGGCGTGTATTAAACTATCTTTAACCCTTAGAACACAGAGCATTCACGCCGCTTCTTTTCCATTACTAAAAATGTACAGTATGTACAGAGGATGCAATCTGATGACAGTTAGTTTTCCATTTTCACCAACTATATAAACACACCTGGGAAAAAGTACTCAAAATGTTTAAAAATCCGATTTAATTTGTGAAATTCACGGTTCAAAGTTCGCTTGGCTCCTTTTTAATGAACAGAAAAAAGTGTCTGTTTTGTGACTTCTGCACAATTATTGCTACTCTATGTCACTTTTGACGATTTTGAAATGAATCATAACTTTAACTCAAAACACATGAGAAGATGGAAAAAAAAACCACATTTATTTATATATTCAGTCCATATATTGAAGTAAAAACTGGAAGTCAGTGGATATAACTAAAAGCCAGTGAAAATTAGACACGACTCATAGGGTGCAAATAATTATTCTGGACCATAATGATGGATTTATGAAGAGAACCTTAAACCACAGGTGTCAAACTCGTGGCCTGCAGACCAAATGTGACAAATGTGAAGACTGAATATCAGGAAGAGTGGAAGAGGAAGAGGAAGAATATTGTATGTGGGAGAGTATGATTGTGTTCTTGTGCATGAGTATAAGTTTCAGTTGTGCCTCTTGTTGGCCTCACGCTGTTATTTTGAAATGTGATCTTGGGGGGATCCGGGCAGGGTAAAGTCAAGTTCAAACGATTGGCACATCCATCCGTTATTTAAAATTCGTAGAACATTTTTTCCTAACTTGAACCTTTGGGTCGGCTGCGGTGCTGTCGCTGTGGCGATGGCGTCCGTCCTCTCTCGGCGTCCGACCACAGCTCATTAACGGCACTGACGACTCTCGAGCAGGGACTTGCTGTGAGAAACGTCATTAACATCTGTTTGTGGCCGGGCTGGAGGTCGAAGGCCGTGTGAAAACAAAACAACAACACTGACGAGGCTAACAACTGCAGGCTCTGGAGCAGGGACCAAACATGGGTTCCCATGACTGTGTCAACCCCCTCCCTCCCTCCCTCACTCCCTCCCCTGCTGTTTTCCTTCCGCCATTCCCACTTGCTATTATTATTATTAAATATCACCATCTTTCTCTCTTTTTTTACCTACCGTACTCCACACTTTCTGTCGTATCTCTCTCTCCACATGTCTCTCACCCCCTTGCCCTCGTTTCTGTCCTCTCTTGTCTGTCCTGTCCTCACTTGCTCTGCATCTGCTCCTCCTCCCCTCTTTCTCTCAGAGCATCACTCCTCTCCCTCTCTCTCTGCCTGACAAAGATAAGACATAACTCCAGCAGCTGGATGACAAAATAAGTCTTTCCTGTCGAGCTGGGAATCCACATGTCCACGTCACTGAGAGTTTGTCCCTGTCCCGGGACACACATTTTGTCCTGCACCACCTGTTTTTGTCATGCACTTAAAATGCTGTACATGAAAGAATGATTGTGTCCGTTTATAAAACATTGTTACAAGGAAATAATATGAAGAAATATGTCTATGAAAGCACAATTTACTACATTTTATATCATTTGTGTAAAATCTCTTTTTTCCCCCCCTGCACTTTGTCTCAGAATAGAAAAAGAGGCACATGTTTACACGATTTTACAGTTTATTAAAAAGGTCCCGAGTGCTTTGCAATGACCAGAAATATCACTTAGACATGCAAACAGAAACACTGGCCCTGTGACCTCTGTGACCTCTGTGTGTGTGTGTGTACAGGTGGCAACTTCATCACCAGTGGAGAAAAGTTCTATTAATATACCAGAATCTGGAAGAAGGGGGAGGAGGAGGAGCCCGTGTGTGTGTGGGGGGGGGGGGGGACAACGACACAGTGATATAGTGACAGACAAAAAAAGTTTCATGATAATTTAGATCCATTGTCTGGAATTTAAGTAAAGGTTGGGGAGGCAGACACACACACACACACACACACACACACACACACACACACACACACACACACACAGAGACCGAGAGAAAAGACATGGTTTTTCTGATTTCTCTAAACACAGAGTCTGACTGCCCCCCCTGGGGAGAACAACTCCAGGCCTGAATTCCTTTGTGCTACTTCATGTTTTCCTCTGTCATTTCTCCATGAAAACACAGTCTGTGTGCCGGCCGTCATTAAAAACCAACCTCTGCTCGCAGCTGTAACGTACACGTTCAGGTAAACGCGTACATGTAAGCACACTTCAGCCAAACAAAAAAAACAACACACACATGAGAACACTCCCCTGCACCTCATCACATCTATGTTTTCCCGCCTTATTTACATTTCTGTAAAGCCGCTAATCCGAGAAGGCTGTGCGTTTGGGGAGAAAAGCGAGGTTCTTGCATGGTCGGAAGTCATTTCCGCTGCGTTGGGGAGGTCTGAAGGGTCAGAGCCTTCCCCAGCCCCGACTGTGTGAATCACATAAACACTCAAAACACTCCCACTCCTTATGAGTGCAGTCCTCCTCCACTGCTGCTGCTGCTGCTGCTGCTGCAGGAGACACGCTTTGTACACACCACTCTCTCCATACACTACAGTTAAATAGTGTCAACACAACACAATCCACAAAAACGACGAAGAGGCGACACAGGGTTGAATTTCACGTACGATGTTTCAGAAGACAGAACTACTACCTTCTCTATGCCACCATTAAGATTTTTAGCTCTCTCTTTTGTTTTTAAAATTTCAGCTGAATACTGTATTTTTACTGCCTGTATTATATTTTTTTTTTTTGTATTTTCTGCACTTTTAATCATGTATTGTAAGGTGACTTAAATTAAATAAATTATTATTATTTCTACAACAAACCTGAAGCCACATTTGGAGCGTGTCGTCCACTAATCTCTGCAAAGGTTATACGAGCTGCTGAAGATAATACGTCCAAATGTCTCATTGTCTTGAAATTGAAACATATGTAATTCAGAAAAAAAATGTATTTTATTTTGAAGAAAAAATGAATCAGTAAAACAGTCACGTGGTGTGAATTCTTCAAAATCTCTTTTCCTCACTTTAGCTGTGACCCCTGCTTTAGCAATAGCTCTCAGCTCCACTAAAACAGCAGGGCAATGCCTTTATCTATGGCATGTGTCACAAACAGTATAAGCAAGCAACAAGGCTCTTATTGTGAAATATTTGCCGAGCCAGCAGACGTGCAGCTTCGAAATGAAGGTTCACAGGTGTCTCTATCAAACGTGGGAGCAGATTTTGTGTCTAAATGCAGGAGAACTGGTAGATTGTGGAAATGTATTAAATGAAAACTCAAAAACAAAGACCCAAAAAACTAACAAACTGGTGGCCATGTGGCATAAACGCAAAAAGACCCCATAACCCAACAGACAACTCAACAACACAGGTCTATAAATACAAGCAAAGAGACCAACGAGGGATGAGACGCAGGTGGAGAGCAAAGAGCTCAAGGTGCAGAGAATGAGTAATTAAGCAGGGGAAAATAATGCAGGAAGCTGATTGGCTGAGGAGGAGACAGTGGAACAGGGAGGACTAATGAGGATAGTGAGGGACAGGTGAGCAGAAGAAGAGACTGCGGGAGTCAGGACAACAGGAAATACTTAGAAATAAAGGAAAATAGCTTAAAAATGAGCAAAACAAAGATTTAAAAGTGAATTATTTAGTGAGATTTTCTGAGTGAAACAGTGAGTGAATGAAACAGTCACTTTCAATCGAAAAAGACTTCTATGGAACATTTTCAAATAAATAAAATTTATAGACAATTATCTATAAATTATATTAAATAAATAATATTTTTAAAGGCATTCAAGAAAAAAACTGAAATATGGATTTAAAGAGCTTTGGAAACTTTTTTATGCTAATTCAAGTTCACTAATCAACAAAACATAATGTTAATAGATATTTCAATACAAATATGTGTTCTCATGTATTTTAAATGTGTTTTTTTTGCTTTGTTTTGTAAATTAAATTTGCGTGTGTGTGTGTGTGTACATGATAAAAAAACACTGTGATCCTGTGATCTCATGTCTGTTAATCAACCCTTTACAACACAACACAACACAGGACTTTTAATCTCATCAGTTTCATGTATTGATTTCTTCCCATGAGAAAATCCCACTGCAGTGTTGCATTGTAAAGCAGCAGATCAAACACCAGTGTGAGGGATCAAGGTCGTCGTGTTTGTTTTCTCGCACTGCTGTCAAAATCTGTTCCTCTTTCTCAAGCTCGCACACACACACACACACACACAGCCCAGCTGGTCTTGTGCAAGGAGCTCAACTCACTGATAACGCTGCATACAGTAGATGGAGAATGGAGGCAAAGTGATTAAATCCCATGAAAATGTCCACTTTTCCTCACAATTAAACCACTGAGGTCTATGGCATTATCTGTTTGAACGTTTTTTTTAAAAAAAAAAAAGATAAATAAAATCAGCACTGCGTTGTACTAACGTCTGTGAACAAACTGATAATGTTGTCTTCTACTGACTGCAGCATAATTAAAGGCGCTATTGGCTGTATATACACAGCATCTCACTAAAGCTGCTGTCAGTGGTGTTAATCTAAACTCCCAAATCGTTGCTTGTGTTCCAATTCCATGAGTGGATGATGACGTAGAAGTAGTTGCAGATCTATGGAAGCCTGTTTCCACCAGAGAAGAAAAAAAAGAGGTATAAAAAGATCGAAATTATGAGATAAAATGCCATAATTATGAGATAAAATGCCATAATTATGAGATAAAAAGTAATAATTATGACATAAAAAGTCAAAGTTATGAGATAAAAAGTCAAAATAATGAGATAAAATGCCATAATTGAGATAAAAAAGTCAAAATTATTGGGCCATCTCTTTCTGCATGGAGTTTGCATGTTCTCCCCGTGTATGTGGGTTTTCCCCGGGTTCTCAACTCAAAATTGACCATAGGAGTGATAGTGAGAGTGGGTGGTTGTTAGTCTACGGATGTGGCTCTGTGATGGACTGGCAAACTATCCAGGGTGTACCCCGCCTATCCTATGTCAGCTAAGATTGGCATAGCACCTGCAACCCTCCTGTGGAGGATAAAGCTGTAGAAAACGGATGCATGGATCATAAAACACTCACCATACTACCAGACATACCAGCACTAGAGATACATCAATGTCCATCCAGCTTGTTCTGGGTAGACCCCGAGTGCTCCTACTAATAGGAGTCATTCCAATTATGCCTAAACCAATTCAACGTTTGAGGTGGAAGAGTAGATTTTGGAGGTTCACATGAGCAGATTTGTTCAAAATGGTATTTCAACTGTATTCACTGGAGCGGCCGTGTTCCACTAGACACACTGACACACTCCGGGAATGTAAGGATTCTTCAGGTGGGTGTATAACCTTTTGTGCTTATTGCATTGGTATGTTTTGATTTAATTTGATTTAAGTACAGTCATGAACACACATGAGTAGAAGGGCAAAAAACAACACTACTTAGAAAAGGTCAACCTTAATGAAAGTGACAAACAGGTTTGGAATTCATCTTGGACCAATCAGAAAAGTGATTGTGTAACATGCAGGTAGATTCGTTCCTGTTTGGGGTTAGGTAGGACAGGAATCTTCAGCTAGTGCTTGCAGTGCTGAATACATTGGTTTTGCATCAGCCATTAAAAGTGTGCACATTTTACTGTATGGGTGTGTCTATAAGGCAATCACACCCACCATGTGTCCAGACGGGATTGCCACCTTATCATGGTGGGGCACTTTGCGCATCTCCATGACCCCAAGAGCTATGTCGGCTGGAGTCTCATACTCCTGGCAGGGTCACCCAAGCCGAACAGGTCGAAGGGTAGAGGCCAGACAAAGGGCGATCCCGGACAACGTGCATGGCGGCGCACGATAGGCGGTCTTCCGAAAGACTGGAACTCCGACAGCCTGCTGCAACTGTGGAAGAGTGCCCGTCGTCTTGGGCCCCCTTGCCACTGGAATCCACCCATCTATAGCCAAGCAGTGCTACTGAGGAACCAGGTCCCCACTGCGACCTTGGTGCCATACCACCTGGAACCAGAGAGTGAAAGCTTAAACATAGCCATGTATAAGCTAAGCTAATTAGCTTATACATGACCATGATTTCACTGATTTTGTATTCATTAATTCTGTGGTAAACAATAGTGACATCATTGTTGGTGAGTGGTACAGCTTGTTGTGGCTGTGGGTTGTTCCCGTGTCATCGTGCTAATTTGCGTTCATACAACAGTTGTCTGCGGGAACCTTTTAGGTCCTTGAAAAAGGTTCCGGGTGCACAAAGGTCTTAGTACTTTGCAGTGGAAAATGCCACGATTGAGCTATACAGCTTTTGGCAACTCAGATTCCAACATTATTAAGTGTACTAAAGAAATACTGTGTTATAGTAAGTTAGTAAGTAAGTAGTAAGTAGTAATAATAATAACTTCTACTTTTACAATGTCTGGGTTTATATGGAGCTTAAAGTCAGTAATTAAAACTGCAACTTAGACCCTTCGATCACCTTTGGCTGACTATCAGCACATTCCTTTGTGACTTTATTGTGTGTGAGTCAAGTTGAGGGAAACAGGATTTCATCTGGACAACACTCGTACAAGCCCCGGCTTGTCTGAGTGACCGCCTCATTTTAGACTCTGAGATGTCAGCGTGTTTATGTGCATGTGTGAGTATGTGTGGCTGCTCATGCAGACACGGATATCGCAATTGAATGCTTTACATGTAGACGTGTCTTGTTTGGATTACTATAATGTGTGTGTTTGTGTTTGCACAGCAATGTTGTCCGAAGCATCAGGTTGCTTGTATGCTTTTGTCCATGCAGCCCAGGCCTTTGCGTTTGAATTTAGTGTCTCCGTCCGCAGCTCATTTACAGCTGAGGTGACAAGTGGGAGTCTTTGGTTAGCGCTGCAGGGACGCTAACTTTCCCAAGACGTGTGTATAAATACACAGGCTTAAAATGGAAATGCAAACTCGGCGGCTGGACCGTAAATAAAAAGAAATGTTGGAGGGGCATGAACTTTGGTGACACAGTTGGCATTGGTGATCTCAATGGAGAAAGCAGGTGAAAACAAAAAGCACTTGCACAATACTTTTCCTGCTCCAGCTCCATAATCAATGATGTTTATTTAGTGCCAATATATTGCCCATTTCACGATTTAAAGCCAAACTTTTCAGGATTTTTACCCTAATTAAAATGCTTTGGAGTCATTGTGACTGATGAATGGCTTGTTGCAGGGAGATTGGGGGCTGTCTCCACTCTGTCTACTGTTTGTTCGCAAAAAAAACAGCTTTGCAAGGTCAGGGCTGCCGACCCGGGATCCTCAGAATCAGGAGATCTCGCAAAGTTTTGAATTGTTTTATGGCACCACACCAACACAAAAGATCAAGGCAGCGATAGCTTTTTTTAGACGTTTTTTAGACGGCAAAGCCGGCGAAATAGAACCAGAGAAAACCGTTGTCAGAAGAAGCGACGTAGAGTTAACGACTTAACCGACTCACCTTAACGAGTTAACGAGCTTGTGTTCGCCAGCTCCGTTGAAAACAAATGCAGATGGTTGGGAGAGGGGAAGGGAGGGGATGGTTGGATGGACGGTTGGATGTTCACGTGGTGTAAAAATACATACTCCAAAACTGTATTGGGCGCTCTGTAAGGAAAAAGGCAATGAAAGTGTCCAGACTTGCAAAGTTCCAGTTTACAGTCTTGAATCAAGAGCCCAATGTAACACAGCAGTCCTTGTTATAAGCTAATATACACTGAACCAGACTACTAAAGTACTGCATTCTGAGATGGCTTTCTTCATACCTTGGTTATTAAAGTGGATAATTGAGGTGCTTTTGTCTTTCTATCATTTCAAACCAGCCTCGTCAAGCTCCTCCTTTTTTTCCCTCTGAATGTCAAAGTAAATCAGCACTTTCTGAAATACTCAGACCAGACCTTTCTTTCTCAATCTGTTGCTTGGTTTGAACTCCAGCAGGTAGTTTTGACCATGTCTACATGTCTACATGTCTAAATGCATTCAGTTGGTGCCATGTGATTGGCTGATTAGTAGGGATGTCGTGTTAACTCGAGTGGTTTCGTCACCCACAGATAACAACCACACTACTGAACTTTACTTTCTGCTGTGGTAGCTATCTACTCCAACCACCAACCCAAAACCACTCATCTGGCCTAACCACAAACGTACACTCAAGTTCGTTTCTCATGTTTACTTCTGACCCTCTGTGCTTACAAAATGAGACACTCCTTCAAGAATGCAGTACATCATCAGTATGTAAGTAGACGCAACATGTTTATGCTGTTGTCAGCTGTTGTTATATCCTTTGCATGGACTACTATAGAGCTCTGGATGTCACATGACCCAGTTTGTTTACACCACCATGTTGGCAAGGCAAACTTCTGCAAACATGAACGCTGCCAGAGTGTGTTTCAAGCTATCAGAGTTCCCTACGCACTTTAAATCTATGGAGATTGATCACAGAACCTTGACAGTCTGAGTATATCTGACACTTATGATGCCCCCAGGT
This sequence comes from Solea solea, assembly GCF_958295425.1. NCBI lineage: Eukaryota > Metazoa > Chordata > Actinopteri > Pleuronectiformes > Soleidae > Solea > Solea solea. The sequence continues at coordinate 24,608,334 of NC_081143.1, forward strand.
GCTTTTCACAGGCTTGGAAACAGCTGGAGTGGATATTATTCCAGACCTGCACTAACCCAACATCTTCAACTCTCCTGATAAACTTTCCCCACGTCCTACTCCGGGGAACACTTTTATAAAAGCATGCAAATCAAACAAGATATTACAGTTGGTTAGTGTTGGATTATGTGTCTGATATGAAGTGATCACTACAGAAGTGGAATGAGTTGAGCATGAGTTATAGCAGCAATCCAACACTGCCATCTCTGGTGATTCTGTAAAATGCTCACCTCTTCGCTTGTCCCCAACATTATCCACTATTTTTATGAATACAGCCAATATAGAGACGTTGCTGGTTAGATATTGGTGCTTTCCCATTACACTAACCCTACTAGGCTCAACTCAACTCTACTTGGGTTGGGTATCAGGCTAATTGTTTTTCCGGGGCATGGCCTGGACCTCTAGAAATCCATGTGGAAGACTATTCATCCATCCATCCATCCATTTTCTACCACTTTATCCTCCACATGAAGGTCGCGCAGGGTGCTGTGCCAATCTCAGCTGACATAGGGCGATAGGCGGGGTCACACCCAGGACAGTTCAACTGGACAAACAACCATCCACTCTCACACTCACACCTACGGTCAATTTAGAGTGTCTAATTTACCTAACTCCCCAATTTGCATGTTTTTGGACGCATACAGGGAGAACATGCAAACTCCATGCAGAAAGGCCCTTGTTCTGACTGGGTCACAAACCTGGATCTTCGTGCCGCAATGGCAAAAGTACTAACCACTACAACAACCGTGTGGCCCCAAGTGGAAGACTAGACAATGTCAATATAGACACACACAGATCAGATTGAATCACTTGCAATGATGTCAACAATTGGTCAAGAAGAAGAAGACCCAAACCACTTCAACTATTGAGGTGAAGGAGCAGATGGGGTGGGGTTAAGATATACTGTATGAGGAGATTTTCTGATTTATTCAAAATGGTATGACTGTATTCACTGGAGCAACCATGTTTCACTGGAACACACACAGCAGGAATCTCAGGACTTTTCTGGTGGGTGTATGACTGTTTGTGGTGACATTGGTATGTGTTGATTAAATAAGTACAGTCATGAACACACTTGAGTAGAAGGGGGAAAAAAACAGCAACTAAAAAAACAACACTTCCAACTTTCCAACTTGCCATGAGGCATCAGAAAAGGTCAACTTTTATTACAGCTGACAAACAGGTTTGGAATTCCCTCTCAGAATCAGAATGATGCACACATCTGTTGCAAGTATCAAGTTGGTTTGAACTTGGGCAGGTCGTCTTGACCATGACTACATGCGTTCTCCCATGTGAAAGGCTGATTAATAGGGGTGTAAAAATCTGCACATTGATATGCAGTATACCACTCTATTGACTTAAATACATTATGAACTGATCTCTGTCAACAACCATCCACTCTCACACAGTTTAGAGTGTCCAATTTCCCCTGATCCAAATCTGCATGTTTCCTGCACAGTGGCAATTTTGGTCTGGACATTCTGTTGGGGCCATGCAGGAAAATCTAATAATGCAATCCAGAAAACCAACACATTACTCTCAAAAACACAGTAGCAAGTGAGAGAGGGGACCACAGCACTTTTGTCTTTTCCCTCTTGAGAAATTATTAAATCTTCTTCTGCTCAAGTGGTAAAGTGCTAAATCGCACACTAGCTGGGTAATCAACTCGCTTCATCATGCAATGAAGGAATGAATGAAATGTTACATTAAGTACGTCAGCCTAGCTAGCAAGACCTGTGCAGTGCCCGCCCTTGCTTCAAATCAGCCAATGAGAAGCGCTCTGGGGCCCTGAACTTTAGGCCCGACTGCTGAAACTGAAGTGTGCACTGTAAACTGTCTACAGAGGAAATTGCGTTTATCGAATGAAAACTGCAGACGTTTCATTGGGGACAAAGTTGAATTTAAAATACGACAACTTATAAAAGCTCATAATCCTCCCCTGCACAGCAGCACCCTCTGGTGGGGCCGTGCCCCTATGCAAAGACGCCATTGTTCCTGCATGTTTTTGGACTGTGGGACTGAAGAGCCTGGAGAAAACCCATGCACACGCGGGGAGAACATGCAAACTCCATGCAGAAAGGCCTAAAATCATTAAAAAATAAATTGTAAAAAAGTATCTTGATTCAATTTCTACATATTTGCACAAAAAAGCAGTTAAATTAAGTGCAAATGTATTTTTAACAACGAACAGTCAATTAATTTACCATTTGATTTAAAATCATCCTTTCTCTGGCTTTATGTCTTTTGCCAAGTGCAGTATAGGTGGCCTCTCGTGGACGCGCTCGGCTGCGCGCCCCTGCTTCGGCGCGGCACCTCCCACTTCTCTCTCCGGCTTGTTAAAGTTTTGCTCGCCTCCTTTACTTCAATGAGCGCTATTGTTGAGAAGTCCACGCTCTCCTGCGCACTGACGGAGCCCGGGTCTGTGTCCATCTCTCCTCTCTGTGTGACAGTGTTCCTGCGCCGCTGCGGCGCTCAGCACCTCCTGCTCTCAACTCTGCTGCGACACAAGAAAAGTTTTTTTTTTTGCATCGACAAGGTGGATAAAAGTCATTTAAAAGTTTGGATAGAAGCTGCTGTGAGCGCGACTTTTGGATAACTTTGCCAAGGTAAGTTTCTCCTGCGCTTCTTTTCTTTTTTTCCCAAATTTACGCACGATGTGATAAAAAACCTCCTCCTCCTCCTCCTCATCTGTGGATAACGTGATCGCACAAGCTGACGAATGACTGAAATGTGAGCCTTATCGATTAGAGTCACCACCTTAGCGGGTCGATCAGTGCACTCAGAGACGCGCTCATAATCGATCCAGGATCCGCTCCTCGCTGCGCTCTTTACGCATGCAGCGCTGCTGCGAATGTGAAAGCGTCTCTCTGTCAGCGTGTCCGCTCATTCCTCTCTCCCGGCGCACGGTTCACTATCTCGGGGTCAGGATCCGCTTGGCAGCCGAGCCGAGCCGAGCCGATATTTGGGGGACAGAGAGAGGTCACACAGAGAGGAGGAGGAGGAGGAGGAGGAGTGCTTCCCTGCACGGACTCATGGAAACAGGATCAGCTCTCATTCCTGTCATTGCTGCGGACTGTGCAGCTCGTGTCGAATGTATCGGACAGAGGTTGTTATCTGCAGCTTCACGCTTTGTCTTCTCCTCTCGTCTCACTTCCAGTTGTTTGTTTTCACCTCAGAGATTGTAAACACCTTTTAGGTTGTGAAACCATTAATCCCCTCAATATTCCCTCTGGTACACAATGACAACATATACTGTGGTGTGTGTACACCGTCAGGCATGCGCGGATTAGAGCAGCGCTTTCTGAGCTTATAAGAGGCTCGAGGCCACCGAATAACCTGCGAGACTGAGCCACATGACGTTTGTTTACATGTGAACACTTTAAACAGCTTTAAATGGGATTAATCATCAGTTGCCTTTTACTTAGATTTTATTCCACCAGAATAAAAGTATAGAAGGATCGATGGATAGATGATAACTCACGATCTTACAACACCAGACATACACACACAGAAAGAAAGATGGACAATAACATCATAAATAAGCAGTAGCATAAAGTCAACAGCTCCACAGAGTGCAAATAAATGCCAACATAAGAAAGAGGAGCTCCTCTGAATGCAGTCATTGTGTGATTATCGCTGCTTATCTACTCACTGAGGTTGAGATTGGGACAAATTAGGTTTTAAAGCGATTCAATTTGCAGTAGAATTTACGGTCTAATTGCTGTGGGCTGGCATGGAGCACCCCCCCCCCCCCAATCAAAAACCCCAGGCGTTTTCCCTCCCTGAATGTACATCAGAGAAAGTGCCCCCCCCCCCCCCCCCCCACAAAACAAGCTGAATATGTTGTGATATGTTGTATTTGGGGACATTTGGAAAAGATTTATCAGCTGCAGTGCCCTCCCAAGACTTTATGAGGCCCTAAATTGAATTTAATTTGGGGTGGCCCCCCTTCCAACCACTTTGGAGTAGCCGGTGCTTGAAGTGCGGTGATACTGAACTTGAATTAGCCATTTTAATAACTTTTTGCACCAAATGAACAATCTTCAACTCCAGAATAAAACCAAATAACGTAAGTTCAACATTATTTAGATATCTTAATATATCTAAAGATGTCTAGATTTCTTTAATATGTTAAAAAAAAAACTATACATCAATATTGACTGATATTCAAGACTCAATCTGCTCTTATTTGTGACAAAAGTTAGGGTTAAAGGCTAATTCATAAACGTGTATGTTTTAAAAAACAAACAAAAGCATCTCTATCAGCATCAGCGACGTCCAATTATTATTTTAAACACTGCTGTCACTATTAGCTCAGAATATGACAGTCGTCACATGATTAATTCACTTGTTAATTAGTCCTAGTATAAGCATGCACTTCCTCGTGGTAGAGTTTGGCCCGAGTCGTTGCAACAGTTGCTCTGATTGATTGGTTGAGTAATAATTAGGTAATAAATCAGTCATCTGCAGAGGGGTACAGCAATCTCCAGCGTGAGTTTTTCCCAGAACATCAAAGCTCACATTGTTTCCCAGACTTTTTCGACCGCACGGTCATTAATCAGACACGAGGTGTTTACAGCTTGGTAAAATAAAATAAGGTGAGGGATGGATCATTTATCAGCCAAAAGAAGCAATTATTAATTTGTGAGAAAATGTGAGGGCGTGTATTTAATTATTAAATCAATGATATGATTCGTCAGGAAAGAACAGTCATTGAACTCTGTTCTTTGCACATTCGATCCTTAGATTAGAAGGAAAATCATGTTTGACTTAAGGATAAAATGATAAAATGATTACAATAAGAAGCACTCACTATGTTGTTGTGATGTATTGTAAAGTGCCCCAAGGCGGAGTCTGCATGATATTCACTTAAAACCGGAAAATAATATCGCATAATACACTTAAATACACACTCAGACTCTACGTACACCTGTTGTCACGGTGACGCATTGGTGATACAAGCCCTCTCCCCTCACAGTAGTGCTAAGCTGCGCAGAAACATCTAATAAATCTCCACAGTGATGTGCAGACACCTCGCTGCCGTCCCTGTGTCGGAGGGGGAGGGGGCTTTTACGAGGCTTTTGGGTACAATAAAGTTTCCTCCAAATCAATATTGATACCGGTGGGTGAGCAGCAAAACAAACCCAGCATGGAGTATATGAGTATGGGAAAAGCAAAGAAAGGTGGAGACGGGGATGCAGCAGAGAGAGAGAGAGAGTGTGAGAGAGAGAGAGAGAGAGAGAGAGCAAACATTCCTGACTCCGTGTCTCAGCAATTTAATTAAGGTTCCTGTGAGATGCTGCAGCGAACACCTCGAGGTGAAGGCTTAACCCCCCCCCCCCAAACCTGCCTCCCCAATTTCCAGCTTGGGCTAATCCCCAGGGTCAGCTAAATAAGTGTTGGGGGTCATGCCACGATGACAACTAAATGGGAGGGACACCCCAAAGCGAAGCTCCCCCGCTCCCCCGCCCCCCCACCCCAATCAGGGAGTTAATAACTGCATGAAGGAAGTTAAGAGGTACAAGATGAAGAGGATTGAGACCAGGACTGGATATAATGTGCATGTGTGTGTGTGAGAATGAAATTTCACTTGCTATCAACCACACCAACTAAGAGCCCCCCCCCCCCTTAGTGGGGTTTAAGTGTGCCCTGTGGTGGTCTGACAACACACACAGATGGGTCAGATTGCGGTCACTGTACCGCTGACTGGATAGACTTTTATAGGGAGATGAATTCCTCTAACATGCTGCCATTTTTAAAAAACTAAACAAATTCCACTATATTTTATGTGCTGACTGACCAGTGGACACAGGAAGTGTCTCCCTTCCTCCCCGCTCTTGTTAACTCATCACTTTTCCCCCTCGTCCCTCACGTCCACGGCAGTTTTGATGTGTGCAGACATTTGCTCTGGTTTGTCTTTGATCTTCTTTTCCACTCTCGGTTTTCTGCTGCTGCTGCTGCTGCTTTTCTTTCATGTGGATTATGTGAGTGTCGTACTCGCTCTCCCTCCCTGTGACACCCAACCACCACCACCACACTGCACAATGATATCGGATGATTCTGAAACATGAAAAACTTTTGTTTTCTAGTGATCAAAGTAATCCTTGTGTGTCTAATAGAGAAGTTAATGTTTAAAAAAAAAAAAAAATAAATAAATGGAAAATAGCAAATTTAAGGCAACTGAAACACAAGACTGTGCTTGTAGTTGCAAAAAAGTGTGCAGTTGTTACATGAAAGGGCATCATGGAGTCTTCTGTTGGCACTGAATGTGGTTTACTGGTTACTTGTGAGTTGTAGATCTATTAGTCTGAACGTGGCAGACTCACAATAACAAAAGGAGCTCCAGTAACTTCGGCACTGCTGTGATTATTTGATTATTAATCAATGAATATGTTAATCATCCACTACTTTCTGATTTTTCAAATCCTTCAGTGTGAATATTTTATGGTACATTTGAGAACATCATCAGGTCCATGTTCAACACTGATGAACATTTTTCCAACATTTCCTGATATCTTAGGGACCAGACAAGTACTTGGACTCATGCGACCTGTGGAGTCGCCCCCTAATGGCAATTTAAGAAAGCACAGGTTTAAGGCACTTCTGCAACGGCTTCACTCTCTTAATCCAGAAACTCCACACTGTGCCAGAGTGTCATTTCTCCGCCTGCTCCAATCATACTTCATATCATACCAAAAGACTTTTCCAACAAATACAATTGACCAACTGCTCGGTTTGAAAGCATTAAAAATCAAACTGCACATAAAAACAGGCTCGACCTCTCCGTCCTCTCCGTCCTCTGGATGTCCTGCAGATGTATAGGTGGGGCGTCTCATTTGGGAGCGTTTATGGAAGCGGGGGACCGCGCAGATGTAGCAGATGTAGCAGCCTCTGACTGCTGATAAATCCCACAGACGCACACCTGAAACTATTTACAGTGACCACTTGTTTTTATTACATATGCTGACGACAGCCAATCAGGCAAATGGAAAATCCATTTTCTGACTTTAACGGTAACTCTAGTAGCCCTGGATTTGTCTGGAGATGTAACGATGATCCCTTTCATTACTGACTCATCACTCGAGAGGGGAAAATATGTCAGAGATTATTATTGTTTGATTGTGACTGGCTTGTTTTTTTTCAAATCACAACCTAACGGTGGACAGCGTGCGGTGATTCCCGCTATATTTTTGATGACTTCATTGATTATCAT